>NW_010169928.1:0-87627 GCF_000695765.1 Mesitornis unicolor
CATTTGCCATCTTTTTCAATATTCTTGGATTCTTGGAGAAAGCACATACAGTTAAGAGTTACCTACCCCTGATTTTCCAGCTTACTGCACTTCTGCATATTTCAGTGGCACAGTTCACCACAGTGGTTTGCTGCCCATCAAAGTGCACTGAAGTATGAAATAACAAATCATCCTTCATCTTGCACTTTCCCTTCTGGAGGGCTGCAGTTTCACAGAGTTTATATATGTACTGAGAAACATAATCCAGCTGCATAGCTTTGTTTCATACTAATGCTTATCCATCTGGTGGTATATTATTTTACCTTGATAAAACACATTGCTGCTTCTCTCTTTTGAGTAAGGTGCCTTCCACTCATCTGTGACAACACTGTCTCTGCCCTTCCACCTCTGTGGAATAGGAACACAACCACATTTAGCAAAGATCAATGTGACCCACACCAGCCTCAGCCCATCTTTCAGACTCCTAGAGGTTTGCTCTGCATGTGGCATGGCCTCTCTGTCCAGCTCTCTAAGGTGACACTGGTGCTGCCCGGACCTTGTTCCCTGTAGCAACAGTATGGATGTCCTCTGTCAGCCTTGAGGGAATCTGACAAGCTGGAGCAGGTCCAGGAAGTAGCAGCTGCTGACCTCCTGTCTCTGCAGGTGAGACAGCTGCGAATGCCCATGCGTGCCTGGCCTCACAGTGCCAGTCTGTGCCTGAGCTGTCTTTAAGGCCTACAGCCGTGTTACAGAAGAGATCACCTTTCCCCAGGGCCACCACAAGTCTATTGCTATTTTCCTGGGTTTCATCATCCAGGGTGGGCAAGGGTGCTCACCAGGAAGACCCTCGCCTATCAGACATGCTTCATCTTACCGTGCACTGGAGCACTGGCTCAGCACGTGCCCAGGATGCTGGGCAACATGCACTTGTTTGCAGAGGCCTGTACGAAATGGACAGTAGAAGTCAGAGAATTAAACAGTTAAAATCAGTATCCTTCACTCAAGACTATCTGATGTTTATTTATCTTAAAACTCCAGCAATATGCATTCCATAAAAATAAATTTCTGATATTAATTATCTGCTGAATCTGCCTCTATCTTATTTGAAGCAAGTGGCAGGCTATTTAACCTTCCTTGGAAGACAAATACTGTTTATCTTATCATGTAAATTATGAAAACAGGCCTAGAGGATTTGGCACAGGAAACCTAACACACAATAGGTTAAATAAAGCTTTAGGAGAAAATACCAAGCAGTCTATCATTAAGACAAAGGGGTGAAGGGTTGGACAACATGTATTTCAATGACCAATGTCCATTATGAGACTGATTAACAGAAGATTTACTATCATTTACTGCAGTCTTACTCTGATGTTAACTGGTAAAATACAGAAAACTGAAGTCCCATTTGTTTGGGGGTTTTTTTTAAGTTTTGGCATTTGACATCTTTTTCTTTGAATAAGAACTATTTCATCATGCTCATTTTTTAAACAGTCTGACCCCACTAGTTTCAATAAAGTGTTACTGGTTTCTAATTATAATCCAAAGAATATACATAACATGGGATGATCAAGACATCATGGAAGGAGAAAAAAAATTAAAATATAATCAGAGCACAGCATATAAAAGGATTATAGGGTAAAATAGGTGGAAAGAGAGAGTGAGAACAATTTCTGTGAGAGCAGAATTGAAAAGACATATCATCCACTTGTGACTGAGTCAGCATATGGCTCTTGATTAAATTCCTAAAATAGTACTGACAACACTGTACTTGTTCCTTGCAATGCTATTATGACAAATAGTCCTGGCATGAACCATGACTATGAGGCACACCCTCAACCCTAACCTGTCCTAAACAAAGTTACAGCACACCTTGCAGGCACTTGACACACATTCTCCACCTTATTTTCAAAATCTACTGCCTCCAAGGCCTTTCTGAGATCTTCAAATGTAAGAAGTGCCACTGTAGCCAAAGCCAGAGAGGCAGAGGGAAAAAAAAGGGGAAAGGCATGACTTCTAGGCAAGGCCCATGCTTACCAAGTGAGGGGTAATCCTAAGCTTCAGTAAAAGCAATTATGTTCCCTGTGAGACTACTGCAGGATAGTAGCTCTGTCTTGCAGGGTTACTGCAGCACCTTGACTGCAACAGGTAGTTGTGAAGAAGCAACCCTTGGTGCGGAGGTGGACTGACAGGTAAAGAGGAAATGGCATTAAGTTATGCCACGTGAGGTTTAGGCTAGACATTAGGAAAAACTTTTACACCGAAAGGGTTATCAAAGACTGAAACAGGCTGCCCAGGAAAGTGGTGGAGTCAGCATCCTTGGATGTATTTAAAGTCAGTCTAGATATGATACTCAGAGACATGGTTTAGAAGTGGGCATGGTAGAGTTAGATAACGGTTGGACTTGATGATCTTAAAGGCCTTTTCCAATCATAATGATTCTGTGTAAAACACTCCCTCCATATAGGTTAGAGCACGCTGATCAGGTGATGTGGCCAAGAAGCTGTCCCAATGTTATCAGCAGGTGTACCACAGTGAGCATGTAGAGATTTTAAATCACAGACGGCTAACTTTGCTTTCTGACAGACATTTATTCTGCAATACAACAAATGAAAACAGGTCTTTGCATTGCAAATGTCGTATTTCATGAATCCAAGAACACGAAAGCAATTTGTTGACATATTTTTTTTTCAATGGTTTTGGCTAATACTTGCATGTAAGCAGAAAGCATGATGGTCAAATCACATTACGTTAGAGTAGCAGTAGGACAGCAGAGGTCAGAGCAGTAAAGCTACTGTAAACCTTTTTTTGGTCATTTCAAGTAGATCCATGCCAAGCAGCAGAAGTGGGCAGACATATGATGGACTTTTCCTGAGGTTTCATGTTAGCCTGCAGCAAAATAAAGACAGACTGATGAGTGGAAAGCTTCTCCTGGTATCCCTATACCTGTATCAATATTTCTTTAAAATGCAAATGGAAAATTGAATTGCCCATAGTTAACACAGTCTCACTACTCCCATACACACTAGGGTTTTGATGTGGTACTGACTTAAAGGAAACCATTGCCATAAACTCATTTCACAGATGTGAACAAAGAGGAGATTATCATCATTGCATTTGATGTTGGTAATTAAAGGTTTTGAAAAATAAAATGAAGGACAATACTCCCTTACAGTTTTGAGACTGTAAAAACCAGTAAAAGCATATATAGTTTCACAACATATGTACTTAAAACAGCGAGACTTCATCTCCTAACCCTTTAATTCATGTATAATTTATGTAGATATACTGTACTGTGAGATTTTTTTGGTATAGCTAGTGTTTGGGCATAGAGATCTTTAAATCTAGTGAAACAAAAGGAAACAAAACAGAGAAACAAAACCATGTGCAAAATCCACAGTTCACACTGTCTTAACCCTTTGGTCCTGTAGCCTGCCCACTGCTATTTAATCTGACACAATTTTTGTCTGAAAGGGCCAGAAAATGGTTAATTTTTTTGACAGCGGTTGACACAATCTCATCCAATACCGTATACTGATGGAGCCATATAAAAAAAGATTCCACATGCTTAGGGGCAGGGGTGACACACAAAATGAAAAAATAGTATTGTCTCCTTTTCCATAGCTTGTAAATAGTCTAAGTAGTTATTATATGTATTAATTTTATTAAAAGGAGAGGTATGTTTGTTTTGATTTCTTTGCTCTGATTCCACCTATTACTGCTGTCTCTGAAACTCCACAGACACTGCATTTCTTTTACTGACTGGACATTTCTGAAATAGTATCACTATCAGGTAGATCAGATTGCTGGCAAAAGCTTTGGCACTGAAGAGACTCAACAAATACATTTCATTATGCTGGCCCTGTACTAAACAGCAACTTTATGTGGATAACCTCATGGGAATGGAAGTTGAGAAAAAGCTGTTTCAAGGCCACCAATAACTTCATCTGTGTTCAGTTCTTAATGCAAAGCCATTTCTGTTTCCTTTGCTCACAGTGCTAGTTTTTGGGATACTGTAATCCTTATAAGGTGGAAAGGGCAATGTGGGGGGTAGGGGTTTGTGGGAGGTAGAGGACATCCCACTCAAATTATGCCCCCCCCCTGAAAAAAAAAAAAAAGAAAAAAAAAGAAGAAAAGAGAAAGAAATAAATAGCCAAGTTTTTAATCTTGGAAATTCTCAGCCTCAGTTATGTGAGTGCAAAAAGTAACTTTTATTTGAAGAACTAACACTCACTTCTTTGTTAAGGAAACTTAGGGCACCACCCAGCAGACATGAAGGCTCCTATGTTATCAGCAAACTATTTCCTGGGTTTATGTTCACCCTTTCCATGCAGATTGCTTATTTTTTTAAACAAAGGAAAGAAAGAAAAAGAAAGGAATGAAACAGAAAAGAAAGAAAAAGAAAGGAAAGAAAATTAAAAAAGAAAGAACGAGAAGAAGGGAGGAAGGAAGAAAGAGAGAGAGGAGAGAAGGAAAGGCAGAGAAAGGAAAGAAGGAGACAGAGAAGGAGAGAAGGAGAGAAGAAGAGAGAGAAAGGCAGTGCAAATAAATTCTATAACACTGCTGAATGACCTGTGTTTTGCAGCAACAACTACTACATTGATGTAATGGAAACTTCATAGGTGTCCAGCTTTCCAGAAACAAAACGGGAAAGGTGCCGTAGTGCAGCCCTGCATGGTTTTTCCAAGGGGAAAGGGCTCTGTGCAGTTGTGCAGCCTGCCATCCTCTGAGAACAGGTCATAAGAGGCAGAGACAACATGTGCAGCCGAGAAAATTAACTTGTGTGGAAGAACATGAAACCCATTCTCCTGTTAATGGTAAACCTAACCCATTGCCCAGAAACATAAGGCCAGTTACTCTGCAAATTTAGCACTGCAAGCTTGAGTGTTGTGAAGGAATAAACGTGAATGATTATACTGTCTGTCCATCTCCTCCCAGTTTTGAACCTACATGCTGCTCTGAACTATGTTTGACAGGGGTGGGGGAAGGTAGGACTTACAAAGATATCAGGTCCCCATAAATATCCAGAAAGCCAAGGATGGAAGGAGAACAAGAGGAGTCTGGTTGTGCCTCCACAGCATGTCCCCGTGGCTCTTCCCTGCATGCCCTTCTGCATCTGTGAGTCATCAGCCAGGGGACCTTGCAGTACTCAATGCCTCATATACAACTGGGAAGCACACAATGATACTGAAGAGATGGTGGAAAGGAAGGGGGATACACAGGCATCATCTCTAGGGTGTGTGCAAACAAAACTAGATATGCTGTGGGAGACCCCAACAGAAGCACAGAGGAAGGGAGCCATGTTATTGCTGTGGGCAGCTAGGGCAAAACACAGCTGTCCTTAGTGCCACAGTTTATGGAACAAATTGTTCTCTTACTGGATCTCTCTTCTACCCCCAGAAACATTTTTGTATAAAAGGAAAATTATACAACATTCAAAATCAGTACCAGACATCACATGCAGGAAAATATTCCTTTCTGCAATCTTGGGAGTCACCTCAAGTAATAAACCAGACAGTGATATGGCAAAAACTTAAATCCTGAAGAACAGAGCTGCCTGGCCCTGTAATAATGCCATGTGTAGCAGGATGGGACAGGCTTCACTCTCCCGCACAGTTGTACAATGCTTGTCAGAAGGCTGCAGTGACAACCCCAACCCCAAAATCGCTGCCTCCACAGTATTGTCTAGCAGCTTGCTGGGTCCCTCTACGCTTCTGCTTGTGAATATCATTGTTTCCCAGGAAAGTGAAGTGGAAACCTAGCATCCACCAGCAGCAAGACACTGCAGTTGCCTCTGCTGGCTTCAGATCCAGCCCGATGGAGTGACAGAGCCAAACCTCCATGGACAAGATGTGCCTCAGGTGTCCATGAGCTGTGCAGACCTCTGCAGGCTCACAGCTACAGAACAGCATGAAGAGTAATATAAATACAAAAACCAGGCGGTGTACAACATTTTCATTGGCGCTGTTTTTCCTCTGGGGGAGGAAGTATTCAGAAAGATGAAGATGATCTCTATCCCCACACTCCGACTAAATCTTCAGTATTAACTTTTAACTTCTTTTAAAATACAGTGCACCTTCTCATGAAGCTGCACTTGGAAATCAGTCATATGGAGTGTTACTGTATATACCAAGATACAGTACAGTGTATAGGGTATGTTAGTTTCTATAGAACTGGAAGAAGAGATGAAGTAGTCTTATGAGAGGAAGCTTTTTTTTAAATTAGAGCTTTAGCCTATGGATTTCACAGATTTAACTAGCAGCAGCCAGCCAGGGCCTTGCTATTTCATCAAGCCAGAGCTTTAAACACACCTTTGCATTTCACCAGGTTTTGTCCTTGAGAAAGTCCACAGCTAGTGTATCCAGACATTTAACCAGATACCCAGTCCAAATGCAAGAAAAACAAAGGGCTGCTGCGATGGAATAAATGCTTTCCTCTGCAGCCAGCATTTACAGCTTCACTCTGTCTCTCACTTCATTGCCTGGTAAGGTGTCTACCAGCCAACAGACAGAGCCCAAAATTTTAGAGAGCCTGCAAATGCCAAGTTAGCTTTACTTGCATATTTAGCAAAAGAAGAGCACAGGCATCTTGCCATGGTAAAGTAGCAGGGGGGAAAAAAAAACAAACAACAAAAAAACCCCTGAGAACAGAGTTTAAAAGTTTATCTTCTGGAAGCCTTTTGCACACTCGACAATGCCTTTCAAGCTGGCCTTGTCAGCCCAGAAAGACCTCTACACAGTCAAAAAAATACTCTCTCATAAGACCCTGAGATATGATAAAGTCACAAATCCCACGTTTTAAAGAAACAGTGACAGCAAAAGATCAAACAAGTGAAAGAACAGAAGACTGGGATCAGAAGATGAGCTATGAGGTAAAATTGGAAGGGTTTATGTTTTTTAAATATCAGGGAAAACATTCAATAGCAAGAATGAATTTCACGTTTGTTGTTTAGCACTCCAAGAGAGTTTTTTTTCCCCTTTCCACTTTGATTGCTCTAGGCAAGGATTTTTTCCCTCAACTGTTTACTCTTTCACTCAGTCTTCAGTAAAATATCAGCAAACAATTGTCATTTGGTATCTGT
This sequence comes from Mesitornis unicolor, assembly GCF_000695765.1. NCBI lineage: Eukaryota > Metazoa > Chordata > Aves > Mesitornithiformes > Mesitornithidae > Mesitornis > Mesitornis unicolor. Next base: position 7,058 of record NW_010169928.1, read on the forward strand.
AAAAGATAATGCAGGTGGAAAGGGGAATACTGAAATCCAATACCTCCCTGTAAAAACTTACTGTACTATCAACATCAAATAAACTTCTTTCTCTCTGAAGAAACCTGACCTTGTAAATACACTTACTAGGATAACAGTAAGCAAATACCTACCCAGCTTGTTTGGGTAAGTTATCAACAGGTATTCCTCTCAGAAGTCAGAAGCTTTCTGGAACGTAAATACCTGGCCCAACTTTGCAATGGCACCTTAAGAAAGCTTTTCTCTGTATGAAATGGGTGAGGTTGCAAGACAGTTATAACAGGTCCTGCTCTGAAGTGCTGGGCACAAAGTAGTAGTAAGGTCACTACGTATATTCACCTTGAACTAAGTAATTTGAAAGAACTCACCTTTACTTAGCTTTCTCAGCACATCACACACCCAAGTGTTCAGTTTGTCTTTTCAGTTTGGAAATACATTATCATCAGAGCTCTGAGGTTAATGTGTTATTTACAATATGGTTTAAGAACAAATTAAGGAACAACACCTACTGATTAAAACCTAGGTAAAATTCAAACCTACTAAAAACTATGCTCTATTTTTGCAGTGCATACTTATATTTTAGTTAACTAGGCAAGTAAGTTCTTGGTTACTCGACCTTTTTTTTAAAATACTGAATCCGCTAATTGCCTGAAAAGAAAGGAGGTGAAGAAGTGATCAGAAGCAGCCGGCATGGATTTTTGAAGGGGAAATCATGCTTGATCATAGAAACACAGAATGGTTTGGGTTAGAAGGGATCTTAAAGATCATCCAGTCCAACCCCCCTGCCATGGGCAGGGACACCTCCCACTAGATCAAATTGCCCAAAGCCCTGTCCAACCTGGCCTTGAACACTTCCAGAGAGGGGGCATCCACAACTTCTCTGGGCAACCTGTGCCAGTGACTCATCACCTTCACAGTAACGAATTTCTTCCTAATCTAATTTTTTCTTTCTTCCTAGTCTAAATCTACCCTCTTCCAGTTTAAAGCCATTCTCCCACATCCTATTGCTACATGCTCTTGTAAAAAGTCCCTCCCCAGCTTTCTTGTAGGCCTCCTTCAGGTACTGGAAGGCCACAATAAGGTCTTCCCAAAGACTTCTCTTTCTCCAGGCTGAACAACCCCAACTCTCTCAGCCAGTCCCCATATGTTCCAGTCATCTGATCAACTTCGTGGCCCTCTCTGGACCCACTCCAACAGCTCTAACAGCTCAATCAACCTCATAGCCTTCTATAATGAGATGCCTATCTTGGTGGATGAGGAGGCAGCAGAGGAACTTGTCTACCTGGACTTCAGTAAAGCCTTTGACACTCTCTTCAGTAATAAAGCTGATAAAATACAGGTTAGATAAGTGGACAGTGAGGTGGATTAAAAACTGGCTCAATGGTTAGGCCCAAAGGGTTGTGATTAGTAGCACAAAGTCCACTTGGAGGCATGTCACTAGTGGTGTACTCCAGGGGTTGATACTGAGGTCAATACTGTTCAACATCACTATTAATGACCTGAAGACTGGGACAGAGTGCACCCTCAGCAAGTTCACAGACAATACAAAACTGGAAGGAGTGGCTGACACACCAGATGGTTGTGCTGAGATTCTCAGAAGGAACTCAACAGGCAGGAGAAGTGGGCCAAGAGGAGTCTTAAGAAGTATAGCAAGGAAAAAATGCTGAAAAGTCCTGCATCTGGGGAGAAATAACCCCAGGAATCTATACACACTGGGAGAGGACTGGCTAGAAAGCAGCTTTGCTGAGAAGGACCTTGGGTTCTGGTGGATGACAGGCTAGCTGTGTAGGCTAATGCAACCTTGCAGCAAAGAAGGCCAAGTGCATCTTAGTCTACGTTTGGAAAAGTACCACAAGCAAGTCAAGGAAAGTGATCCTTTCGCTCTGCTCAGCACTGGTGAGACCTCATCTGGAGCGCTAGATATGGTTGTTCCACAGTACAAGAGAGGTATGGACATACTGGAGAGAGTCCAGTATACTAAGATGGCTAAAGGACTGGAGCATGTCTCTTATGGGAAGGGTTGAGAGAGTTGGGACTGTGCAGCCTGGAGCAGAGGAGGCTCAGTGAGACCTTATCAACGTATATAAATACCTGAAGGGAGATTGCAAAGAAGACAGAGCCAGGCTTTTTTCAGTGATGCCCAGAGACAAGACCAGAGGCAATGGACACAAACTGAAAGACAGGAGATGCCATCTGAACATCAGGAAAAACATTTTTACTGTGAGGCTGACCAAGCACTGGCACTGGTTGCCCAGAGAAGTAGTGGCATCTACATCGGTGGAGACTTTTAAAACCTGACTGGACACAGTCCTGGGTGACTTGATCTAAGTGAGCCTGAGCAGGGAATTTGGACCAGACAATGTCAAGAGGTCTCTGCCATCCTCAACAATTCTGCCTTACTCTTACAGGAGATTAGGGGAACATAAGATGAAAAGCAGTTTCCTGCACCGTCATGTTTAGTCTCCCATTCTTAGAGGTATGTTAACAAACTTTTATAGCTCCATATTAACAAACCTTTGTAGCTCCACCTTCTTTCCCACTCCAAGAATCTCAGTGCTATAATGGTCAGGAAACTTGACTTAATTTCTTGCCTAAATTTATCCTCAGTCAATAATGATATACTCTCTGGCCCACCTCAGTCTTGCATGGCTCTTTATTTTCCATTTCGTTTACCTACTGCATACATTTTGAGCCATTTCTGCTTAGTTTTCTGTTTTTCAGACTGGAAAAAGACATCTTTTTTCTGCACTTGTTCTGATTTTGAGCCATCTCCCTCAAACATGGTGAAAAAGGATTTACAGCTGTTTACATGGCTTCACAACCAGGACAAAACTAGCACATAGTTTATGGCACTATATATCACCATTTCTTCTAGAAATGCTGCTTTCAGTGAACACAGACCTTGCACTTCCATGTTCATAACTGCCCTACCAGTGCTGCCTCATAGTCAGCCTGTCAGGTTGGGACATTTGGAGCCTACGCTTATTTTTTCCATGACATTCCACTTTGCACTATGAGATCCTCCTTTTTTAAAATATTATTTTTTTGATAGAAAACTAATAATGAAATCTGCAGTCAGCAGGAGCTGATTCATTTAATTCACCAGACCCAGGGCTCCCTTTCTCTCCACCATTCCTTCACCAAATCTGACCTTTTCCCCTTTTATCAAAATAGATGTTAGCTGGTGGTATAAAAATCTGGATTCACATTTATTCTAATTTATCCAGTACTCTGGACTGCTGAAGGCAATGCAACTATGTCCAGACTATGTGTATGCATGTGTTCAAGCACTGCTATTTAGAAGAAACCAGCTCCCACTTCTCCATGAAAGGATAAGAAATTCCCACCGAATTCAAAATAACACTGCAGGTGAAGAGCATTTAAAACCAACCAGTGAAACAGGCAAAGAGGCTACTTTTATAGCTGGGGTTTTTTTCAGGCAGCTTTTTAAGAGATCCCAGAGGCAAAGAGACTGAATAATATATATGCAGCCAGAGGCAGGTAATGCATATCTGTTGTTAAAGCAGCACTGCAAGACAAGAACAAGAATTTCATACTTCTTTCAAAATATCAACTGGCTAAAAGCCCTGAGTAAAAGTTAAAAAAAACCCCAATAAACCAGCAACTAAAAAATCAAACCCTTATAGTAAAGGTCATAGCAAAACTTAGCCATTCTTTCTTTCCAACAATCTTCTTTATAAGGTATCAATTCTGAGACAAGCTATACCCAAGAAGTAATATATAAATTAAATAAATAGTAGTGTTAAATAATAAATAATAATAGTGTTAAATATTTGCACTGTTTCCTGTATTTTTTACATACCAAGACAGCCACTACTTTTAGGTGAAGATTACAATGTATTTTACACACTGTGTCTTTTGATGCTCATTCATCTGAAACTTGGACAGAACTTCATTCTGAATTTTATATTACCATAAACGTTGTCATGTATTTACAAATTGTAAAACCAAACCAAAACCATCTCCTGACAAAAAAAAAGGAGTTACGGCACACATATTTCAATGTCACAGTGCAGATTATGATGTAAAAATTTACTGCAAGTCATGGAAGCTAATACTAACACGTATAACCAGTGACAAAAGCTTAAGTATTTTATTAAAAGGAGTTGAAAAAAATTATAATATCAATGACACCATATTGCATTTGTCTGCAAACTGAGCAAATTAAGTCAGCAAATAAAAGCAGTACAGTATTTATACAGCAGGTGAAAAGCAGGATTCAACCAAAGGCATTTACACTCAGGAACGAGGTTACAATAGTGAAAAAGTGCAGCAATTGGTTTCAATTTGATATATGTATTTTTCCCTAATCTGTCTTAGAGGTATAATGTAATGGTAAATATACATGAAAAAAAATCTGTTTATGATGTGTTTAGCTGTAACATTGGTATTGGAATCCATTCAGAGACAACTGTATCTGCAGCAGCCAGACCCATCATTTCATTAGTACTTGCACGGAGAGCACAGTTAGGCACTGCAAAGTTAATATTCCTTTTCTTCCTAATAAATCATATAAACTAACATACTGTAATACCCAGAAATACCACCTGAGGAAAGGGACAGCTGCAGGAAAGTCCTGCTTGGTACTTTTGATACCTCCTAGTATTGCAGAATTTGCCTTTTTGAACAAGACAGAGTTTCTATATTCAAAATAGTATTATGGAGGTTGCTTTCAGTTTTAGAAAATCCCCTTGTATTATTAGTGTAAGACAGTATGGGTTGGTAGTCTGGAGAAAGAAAGCTAGTGGCAAATGTTTCAGTGTAAAAGATTTTAATGGAAAAAATGGGGTAAGTTAATTCAAGCTGAAACAGACTGTGGAAACATACCAGCTCTCATGAGATTTTCTAAGAAAAACATCCTTGGAGTCTCAGTGTGAACATAGTTGCTAACATTCTATGCAAAATCCTTAAAATCAGGCCATACCAAGGGCACTCACACTGCAGCTGCCCCACTTCGCATAAAAAAAAACCTCTGAGTGCCATGGAAATACTCCCATAGCTGCAAAGAGAAGCCTAGGAGAGATCTACTCTGGAAGAGCCACCATGAGGCTGCTGAAAGATAGCACAGAGCTGGAAATATGCCCCAAGTACAGAGGTGTCTGCTGTTCTGCGTGTTTGCGTTAGTGCACAATACACTCACACTCTTTGCAAGATGGAAAAAATTTAAAATTGTTTCCTGCCACCCCCCCCTTCTCCCATGACACAGGAATATTTTTGATCACATGAAAAGTTTCCAAGAACAGAAAATATATTTGCTACCAGTCTCTCAATACTAGTTTTTTTTTCCACAGCTAATACAATAATTGCTGAAAACCATTACTGTACAGTAACTCCTATGCCTAGCCTCAATGCAATCTGTGGTACTACATTCCTACATAAGGACAGTTTTTGTCAGCAATGGACAGAAGAATGGAGCCCAGTGTGTATGTGCAGCCAGAACTTTGCAACGAGCATGTTTTGCAAATAAAAATAGTCAAATATCATTACCCAAAGTGGGTAATTTGGGCTAAAGTTAATAAAAACACACTCCTTACTCCTACTTCACTATTAAATAGTCTTTATAAAAAACTGCCCTAAATTTCTTTCCAGCTTGTTCTGACCATCCTTTCCCCAAAAAAGAATTTAAATAGCAGCTCCTCATTGCTGCTACAAACTAGCTGCAAACATTGCTGCATTACATCAGAAAATGTATACTCTGACTCTTTTTCATGTGGCTCAGCAGACATAAATACTGAAAAAAACACTTTCCAAGGAGCAATCTTGTGTTGGCAGGAAAATTGACATGATGACCTAATAGGTCTTTTCCATCTCTAATTTCCCTGAGTCCACTACTCCTCCGGGGAAAAATAACTTGTCAGCAAACTTATTATAGAAAAAAATATCAGAGTAAAAATAGTTACAGAAAATAGCCCACCAGTTCCTTAATGTAAGATACAAATATATTTCTTCTTGTTACAGTTGCTTATTCCTAACTCAGAATATGTTCCCAGATGCTGTACAGCAGTCAAAAATCTCAAATATCAGTGGAAATCAAGTAAGAAAGTTACTAAGCAATTCTCAAACACATAGGAATTTAAAGAGATTCAATCAAGCCTCTGTTTATTTACCTGCACAGTTCAATTTTTATGCCTTCTTGAAAAACAGATATGTTTTCTAGAAAGAATTTGAAAAATACTTAATGCCATTTTTTTGTAATTCTTATAAGCACTATCTTTTTTCTTTTCAGGTTAGAGTCAGCTTAGTGCCACCACCAATAATTCTATATTTTCCTCAATTCAGACAAAGTTTAAAAGGCAGAACAACCAAACAGTATGAAATACCTAAAAAGATGGTTTTGTTTCAGACAAAAATTTAATCAGGAACCTGCATTTAGCAATGCAGAAGGCCCACAAAACGGCTTCCAAAGCTGGGTCCTGACTTCACTCCTCTCACCAACAGATATTTCCTGACATGAGGACAAAAACAAGAACAACAAATATGCATCTGATAATCTACTCAGCACATTTCATTTATTAAATAAAAGAATCAGAAAAGCAAGACAGAGAAGATGAGATCATAATTAGCAACGATCTGTCTAACAGACCTTTTACAGAAAAGAATAATCTTACCTGCATTAACTCTGTCAATGAAAAATACTTTCTTCTTCACAGAAGAATTAATTCCTGTAGAACACTATACACTAGTAAATTTTCAATTTGGTTCAAAATAACACTGTGGTTCTTACATGTTTCATTCTCAAATTACCAGGTACAATTGGCTGAAATAGCAGGACATGTCTTAAAATATTTACAGCATGATAGTACTTAAAATAAAAATATGTCCAGTCACTTTATTGAAGGAAACTAAAGCTGCCACATATTTAGGGTCTAAAAATAATTTTTTTAGAGATAATGCTGAAAAAAATTGCCTTTTATTTTGTTTGCACACTACTATATGGGGGAATAGTTGTGCAAAACTGTCCACTGGTGACAAAGAACAATAAAGAACTGTATCCCTGAGATACTGTACTTTGAAACTCAGTCAAGCCCTCTTCTTACATTTTAGGAAAACATGGATTCAGATCTATACTCAAATTCGGAACCACATCTGATTTATACAGCACAGGACTACATCTAACACTTCGCACAACGACAACAATCCTTGGACTTCATTGCCGGTGAAACAAAATTCTTTTTTGAACACATGTTGACCATTCTTCTCATTTTCCCAACTTGCCTTCCTTCCACAGTCTCACCTGCCCCAGTTTTTTCCATCCCACTCTCCTGTCTCCACTAGATCCAAATCTCTTTTTCTGTATGGCAGCAAAAGCAAAGGTGTCTTTCTCAGTCCATCTTAATTATGACCTTGATTATGCATTATAATCTCTAATCAAGTTATATCCTCTAACAGATAACAAACCCTGATTTTCTACAGTGCAGCTACTGATATGTGCAGCCTGTCTCATCTAGTGGACTCGTGAAGTCCTGTTCTGTCAGTAGTGGTCTGAGAAGTGAATATTCTTCCTGCATTAGCTTTTTTGGGGTTTTTTGGTTGGGGTTTTCAGGGTTTTGTTCTAGGGTTGTTGGGTTCTTTCCCTTTTAGAAATCCATTTAGATTCTACCTGACTGAATACATGCAGAAGATAATTAAATAGCGTACTGTCTATGAATGTGACTCATTTGGTTATTGGAGAGACATATTTCATGACTATATAATCCTACCTGTGTTTATCCCATTACCCAGGGATTACCATAGCAGTGTATCAAAGATAAAATAGTAATGAGCAACTTATAAAACTCTTATGTTAGTTACATGAATCTATTGTAAAAACCGTAATGTATTCCATTATGTACCTGACAGGTAAGTTTATTTGTTTTCAGTTGGGTGTGATTACAATGAGTAGTATGCCAAATTAAAATAATGTTCACAGTAATATATACGCATTTACAGTCAGAATCACCAACATAACAAAACTGTGAGATGATGTGAGATGGACTCTCCGTGACTACCTCAGTAAAGTTCACATCCATGCTTTCAGCGGTATAAAGTGACCTATACTGTAGTCTTTAAGATTTCAGAGGAGTTACTATGTGTGGGATATGTTAAACTATCAGCCAGTTTGTTCTATAAAAAAAATCCCTTTTGTTTTTACACATGCAGTAATTACTATGAAAGTATATCCCTTTGAAAAGGTAACAATCTTTGGAATTATACCATTATTTTTGGCACTTTATTTTTGCTTTAAATTAAATTATTGAGCAAGCATTCCACATTTTTCCCGTCTAAATCAGCCATGTCCCTTGCACTTACATAGGATCCAAAACTATTGAATGAGGGAGGGGGGAGGAGAGGGAAAGAAGGGCATGGCTGATGCCATGAGCCAAAGCCTAAGATTCCAGCATGACCTTTTTCTTCCTTTTTGTTTTTTTTTCTTTTTTGTAACACTTAAAACATCAAAAATATTATATACATCTGCAGATACAAATGTTGGTTGAAGTACTGTTTCAGAAAAGAAGACAAGTGTAAACTTCAGTGCAGACCTGGAATTGAATTAACTTTAAATTATGCCTCTGGAAACCCTTCATGTGGCTGGAAACACACCATGTCTGCACCAATGGGGAGTGGCCACCCCGTCCAGGCCTGCAAGTGCACCCATTGCTCTTAAAGGCAACAAGAAGATCACAATTGCATATCTTGGTCATGTCTTCAGAATAGCATTGTGTAAAGACATAAAGGCCCAGGGAGAGAGTAGGTGTCTGTATTAAGTATATTATCCTCCTCAGGTAACTTGAGGGTTTTCTTAATCTGCAGATTCTCCCTAGCAATTAGTGAAAAATCTCCTTAAGTTAAGGAGTAAATTCCTTAATGTGAATTGGATATCTATGATCTCATGTCCCCACAGGGAAAAACACAAAAAAACCCTCCAGAAACAAAAATTCAGCATGAGATGAGAAAACGGAGAAAACAGGTAATCTTTCTTCTGCAAAACCAGAAAAAGCCAAACCCCAACACATGGATTGATATGACTCACTGTGGCATAGATGATTTCCTTACATTGCCTTGAATACTAGCCAAATATAGAAAATTATGTACAAATAAGTAAAAATTAATTAATGCATTTAGAGCAAGAGGAGATGGATTCCAGAAATTTATGGGAGCTGCTAATAAAGCACATTCCTGCCCAGATGCGAGTCATAGGAGTTTTGTAGTTTACAGTACTTCTGGCTTCACCACTTGTGAGTTATAGACCTTTATACCTCTGCTGCTGGGAATTAAACTATTGCCCACAGTTAGTATTCCAGATCTGCAAATACGTTTTCCCACCTTGTCAGAATCTGACACTGCCAATGTGGTAGTGTTAGGTCATAGGCTGGACTTGATGATCTCAGAGGTCTTTTCCAGCCTCAAAAATTCTGTGATTCTGTGACAAGGAGTTAGATAAATCAGGCCATGACGAGACCTCAGTAGACACTGATACTAATAGAAAAGTCATTAAAAATAGATTTGCTATTACACTGGGAGGGATTTTTCCTTTTTCAGTGCCATAGACTGATAAATCTATCTATGGGAGTCCTACACCTCTGAGCAAGGACTGCAGCACATTGCATTGGGAAACTGTGTCTGCTCTACACACAGGAAGAAAGCCTTCTTGCCACGCACATGTTCATACACACGTTCCTATACTAATAGCAAACTCCAGAGAAAAGGCTAGGAGTACAATATCTCCCCATATCCACCAGCAGTAAATTAGTCTATGAATTAGCGATGGTCAAAGTTGTATTCACCTTTTTGCTGAGTCCACTTGGTATTGAAGAGAGTTACTTTTAACAAGGGGGTCTCTGACATCACCTAGCTACTTCAAATGTGGAAAATAAAACAAGTGCCTATTTTGCATTCTGATGATCTCAAGATGGAACAATCTACAAAAATGCTGTGGCAGCTTGTGCATGCATGTGTTGGGAGTGGCAGGCCAACTCTTTATTTTCTTCTGTATTTTGTTCTTGAAACACTACCTTTTGTCCATAGCCAGTATTGTTTCAAGGAGTGATTTTAATATGTTAAAGATGGGCTTGCAACAAATGCTCTCACCACTTTTTAATTATTTCCACTGGATTTCAAAGCAGTAATGATGCAATTTACAAGAAAACACGACTTCTGTAACTATTTGGGACAGTTTTATCTGTTGCATCATGGGCATTTGGAAGTTCTGCTGTATAAGCTTCCATTTTTTGCTTTCCCAAGGAACAGAATTAGGAAGAAAATTAAAAGGTATACCTGATGGAGTGTTGCAACATAATGCCAAAACAAGAACAAATTTCAAACCCAAACAAGAAAATAAAAGGACAGAAAGCTCTAAGGTAACAACCAGGTGAAAGTCTGCACTATTTTCAAAAGAGTGACTTGTGCTGTACATCAATGATACGTAATCATTGCATAACAGAGGTTGATTAATACCGCATAACTGACTCAGACCATATGGCTAGCAGTTTATCAGGGACCTACTACGCAACACTGCCTTTTCCAATAAAGGAAAAAGAGCCAAAAATGCACGTGACTTAAGACATGCAAAAGTTAAATGCAACATAATGTGGAACAATTAAAAATAAATTTTGAAGAATAAAGTCAGTATCTAAGATGAAAAATAACAAAACAGGAGCAGGTCAAGGAAAAGGGTCAGGTGAAGTGAAGGGAGAATATACTCCATCCTTCGAGGGGCGCCTGATGCAGTCACAGCCCCGAGCTGGGAGGCAGGAGGCTGGGATGAGCCTAGGGGGTAGGGTTCCCACCAGCCAATAGGAGGGGAGTTGCAGACTCTAATCTTCACTTCCACTCCTGGATCTTGTTCCTGCTCTTATGTACTCTGGTCCCTTCAGGATTTCTGGATCTACACACCAGCTGTTAAGTCCCTGCTAGCTCCCATGTTTCCTTCCCAGAGAAGGTCGATTGACTTTACCGTCCTTGTTTGCTCTCACAAACATCGCCAGCCTCTTCAATTCTGCTTCATCTTCCAGACTGGGGCTGGAAGGGGCTACAGTGTCTTCAGAGCACATTACTTATCTCTTACCCATTTATTTGCAACATTTGTAATCTCTCCTCTAGACCATGGCACAAGGACATTTTCCTAGTTCGCAGGTCAGAGTCTCTTCTGTGATTGAGAAGGTATGTTTTGCATACATTGCAATACTACTACAAAGAAATCTAAAGTGCCTACAATGCCAATAGCTAACATGATGCCACTTGTATATTGAAACCAAAGGCTTGTATTAAAACCCAAAATCTAGCTAAAAGGAAATTGGTTTGGAAAAATAAAGCTATTAAGAAGCTAGAGCAAGATCTCTTCTCAGACAATTGGTCTGAGGCTGGGAAGAAAGCATAGGTGGATACATAAACTAGAGTTTCAATTGATACTAAAAACTAACACTTTAGGGTATTTCAAGGACAGGACTACTATTCTGACAGTGTAGAGTTAAAAGAGACATCAAATTTTCAGAGGTCATTTGATAATGGCCTAAGTACTACCATCAACTTGTCAGGAAGGAGAGGAGAAGAATCAGTGACTTCAGTGGGTCAGTAACACACATCACTGAAAACTCTGGTGTTAGTACAGAGCATGTAAGTCTTAGTTACGCAACATATTGAAATAAAACTATGGTCTACAAGGTGTCAGCTAAGGAAGACAGACCACAACTAAAGCTGGGAAATGTACAGAGGGGACAGGGACAGGGAGTGAGTAACTTCTTTAGTGAAAAACTAAGTCAAGTAAATATAATAGTTCCATCTGGAAACACTTTTTTTTTCTCGGGTGCAGTTCATAAAACAAAAGATTGCAGGCTTTCTTTTTATCCAATGTTCCAAGGATCTCAGGGCACTTAGAACCATAGAAGCATAGAATGATTTTGGTTGGAAAAGACCTGTAAGATCATCAAGCCCAACCATAACCTGTCCACTACTAAACCATGTCTCTAAGAACCTCATCTACCTGTCTTTTCAGTACTTTCCAGGGATCGTGACTCCACCACTTCCCTGGGCAGCCTGTTCCAATGCCTCATAACCCTTTCAATGAAGAAATTTTTCCTAATATCCAAACTAAACCTTCCCTGACACAACTTGAGGCCATTTCCTCTCATCTTATCCCTTGTTACTTGGGAGAAGAGAGTGGCATCACATCGCTACAACCTCTTTTCAGGCAGTTGTAGAAGGCAATAAGGTCTCCCCTCAGTCTCCTTTTCTCCAGGCTAAACAACTCTTGTTCCCTCAGCTGCTCCTCATAAGACTTGTTCTCCTGACCCCTCATCAGCTTTGTTGCCCTTCTCCAAACATGCTCCAGCATCTCAATGTTCTTCTTGTAGTGAGGGGACCAAAACTGAAGATAAATAACCACTTAAATACTCCAAAATCTTCATTAAGATGTAAAAACTGCAAGTGTAAAATATTTTTCAATGAAACAACAGCATCACTGAAATTGAAATTATTAGAATGAATGGCTGAATATAACACTGCAGAAGTTTTTGGTTATGATTAAAAAATGATGCATGTTTTGTTCCTAAAGTACAAACCTATTTTTGAAGTTTTTATCAATACATGTAAAAATATTTAGAATTTTTTTAAAAATAACGCTAAAACATCTTCTTTATTAACTTCAGGCATTATACAAAATCTCAAAATTTAAAAGAGTATCATATATTAAAGAAGCTGAAAACTATTAAAATTAGGGGGTTGCATAATATTGAGGAACATTCAGAAAGATTCATGAGCCAAGTTCACTGCATAAATGCAGACCACCAGTCTGTATCTGCCTGCATTCTCACATGCCCTATGGACTGATCACATCCACTGAGTCTGAGACATATTGTGTAGATTGACAAAGAATGAAAAGTAGCAGTGGGAGGAATGAGGCGACATCATTCTTACACAACAAATATGCTACAGTGGAAAGTGATAGAAAATGGTGCTGTATATGGTTGAAAGTTCAGCTAAGAAAATTCTTTGCTGTGCAAAATTGACAGACGTTAGTCTCATTGCCTATTAATATTACTGGAAAGTTTTAGAAGATACAGCTCTAAGAACACTACGTCAGATTAGGAACTGGAATTTAAACAAATGCAACATACAAGAAAGACAAGGGAAATTCTTACTACCTTTGCCCTTTACCACTGCAAGCTTCTAAACACTAAAAAGGCCTTATTGAAGCAACAAGGGAGCTCAGGAAAGTGGCTGCTTCTACATCTGAATTATGTATGGGCAGTTCCATAACATACAAGCACTCAGAAAACAAATAGCAGAGCACTGTGCACTGCATGTCCCCAGTACACATCTGGGCTGTGTCTCAACGACATATACCAGCTCCACTGCTTTCTATGAATAAAGTGTACTCTCTGAGCCAGGCATTACAAGAAACTAGCAAGGGAATGATATATCATGTTCTGAAAACACAGCCAGGATGTCCATGCATAACTTCTACCTGATCCTGAAGTCTTTGGCCTCTCAAAAATTCTTCCCACAGCGAACAGGGCTTTTGTGTGCAGAAAGGGAGCACAGTAAGAAAACACAGTAAGCATTGTTGTATAGCAATGATATTCAAATAGGGGAGCTTTGAGAAGTGTTTTATCACCTTTTTTGTTACAGGAATTATCTCAGTTCATTCCATAGTAACACAGAGATTTAGTATCTTTTACGTGTAACTGATTATCCTTATTCTCAACTTGGAAGTTTGTTCATACTTTGGTTGCTAGTTTTGAAAATCAGAGAGTAAGACTTCCCTCATTGAAGCAGAGCTCCTATCACCGACCAGAAGTTCACTCTAGGAGCTTATTTCTGCCCCTGTAGCACAAGACTTTTGCTGATTTATGCCACATACCGGAAGGGAAGACTCACATATCCTTTAAAATCCCCATCTTCCCTCGACATCACAATGAAAAATGGTGCATGGCATTTTATGAACATAATTAAATTAATTGATGGAGAAGAGCAGGCACAACTTCTCTGAAAGTTTACCCTCCCCCTTTACCTTGAGTTTTAGGTTGGATCCCACTGTCGGCTATCAGTTGATAGTTAAAGCAATTGCAGTGACGGCATTAATCATAATGCAAAAAACATGTTACATATTGAATGATAGATGAACTAATTTCAGACCAATTCTTACTGGATTGTTCTTTGTAATTCACTCAACAGATCAGAATATCTCCTGACTAGAACCACATGGCTTATTCTTGAAATTTTAACAACTGAAGTGTGCGAGACATTGTCCCCATGGCGTGCCAGAAGGAGGGGCTTCAGTTGGAGAGGCTTCAGTCAGATGGCCACTTGTCATTTCAGACATCAAATACTGTGTATTTTTATGCGCCCCTCCTGTCAGACTCCTTTCCCAGATGCATCAGTGTCAGGTCTGTTCAACAGTCAGTTTCTCAAGGGGATGTGAGAAGTTAAGTAATACCATCTCTACAGCTTGTTTTGGAATAAGGCTTGTGCTCCACAAGCACTATGGTCCTCATACTTGCTGCCAAGAAAATGGAATCACAATCCCAGTCAAAGGAGACAGGTCCTGCCTAAGGCAGCAAGCTTCTCTTAATACTTGCTTACTTAAAAACCCATTGATTTGCTTATAACTTCTGGAAAACTCTATTAGGAGTAGAAATTAAACTGGCAGTCTCTAAAGATCCCCCAGCAAAGCAGCTCTTCCCACTTCCTCGAGCTGCTTACAGGAGCATAAGCACTCCTACATAGTACAACAGACATAACTTTTTTTCTTTTGATATTTTTCTTGCCTATATGCTTCATTTTTCCCCCCCTGGATAAATGTGTAAAAAGGAAATTCATTAAAGTCTATTTGGCTGCCTTGCCAGCCCCATAGATTTAGTAAAAAAATACTTCACCTCACTGTGTTAGAGCATGCAAATTCTTTAAGCCATGTCAGTGGTGATATAGCAAGATGATGGCACCACATCTCCTTCAATATTTCCCTCATTATGCACTTTCAAAGACATCAGTCAACATAACTTCCACTTTCACTTTCCTTAGAGGGTCCTGAATCACAGTCAACAGCAGTGAAGAAGCTTGGCTTTGGCAACTGAAGTATTTACAGCCTATTTCCTTGCATCAAAAGCCTTGTAGCCAGTCCTAATAGTTACTTAAATCTTATTATATAGTGCTCTTAATTCTGGTTCCTCCTTTTCAGTTTCTCACTTCAGTTGATTTTGATCTGTCTCCTTCTCAAAACATTTTGAAAAAAGATTGGAAAAATAAGAAGTGTAACAGAAATCTTTACACAGTTTCATCCACTACACAGAAGCACTGATAATATATTCTTTCAGAAAGGGTTGCACTACAAGATATATGTCATACCTTAAAAAGTAACAGCCAAAAAAGGGATGAAGGGGTTGGAGAGAATGGATCATGCACAGCAACTGTAAAATTATAGCCCTCTTGTTTTGGATCTGGTTGCTAATGTGCTCAAAAAGATCTGCGCTTCATCATATTTTATAGGGAGGATATACAGTATGTGCTCTATGGGGAGCCTATGTGAGTCCTAACATTGCTCAAAAGGACAGTTAAATAAATGACTCCACCAGTCAAGTCACTGAAAAATTTGTATTTCTGCCAGCTTGCTTCCAGCCTTTTTGCATCGATGGATTGTGGTGACAGCAATTATGTCATCCATAAAGTTAAGAAGCTGGGAATCCTTACATCAGCTCTCAGACTTGCTTTTTTGTCCCTCCTACAGTTATCACTTGTTATTCTCAGCATTACCATATTTTCTAAGAGACTATGATAACCAACACAAACACTATGAAAATATGATTGAGTTTAAGTTGCTTAAATGATCTGCCTTCACTCCCCAGCATGCCTCATGCAGACTATCACAGGTTGAAAGAGGTTATGTGGTTTTTTCCTTCTGTGTGAACACAGGCAGAACATCCCTTAAAACAATCTATCCCATTCAGTCTTTAACTGCTAATATTTTGTACCCACCTCAGCAAAATACAGGTTTCTGCTTGCAACTAGGGTGATTCAGCTAGAGATTCAGTCCTATCTATGGACTTCCAGGCAGTATAGGGGGCAGCTAAGTGATAAGATTATTTTTCTGGGTTTATCAAAATATCCTCTATGAGGGAAGTCAAGACGTACCATTTCCTGAAGCATAGCTTTACTTTTTATGCTGCCTCTCTGACAGTGCTCCCATTTCAGTGCTGAACTTTGGGTAACCTTGGAAATCCTGTTGCCCACATTTTTTTCATTGCTCCTAAAGTCCACAAAGCATATTCAAAAAGGCCACAGCTCTACAGCACAGTATCCAGCACTGCTGAGAAAGGAGGAGGAAATAAGCTGAAACAATGCCGTGATATCCTTCCAGTGACAAACTTCAGTTCTGCAATAAATACCAGCATGGTCCACCTTAAAAAATTACTGGCAAAAGTCTGCCTCTTACTGGCAGAGCTGCTGGCAGAAATCTATTAGAAGGGTGATATATTCATGGACAATAGTTTATGATTGTGACTCTGTTGTATTTTATGGCTGTCTTAGAATGAGTCATGGTTTTCTCTTTTTTTTTTTTTCCAAAAAAACATTCCAAATCCCCTCAGATACTGAGTTCAACACAGCACTGGTTTTGCATTACAAGTCTTTCACAAGGAGCAAGCCTCTAAATTGGCTTCTGAGAGAATGCCAATGGCATATACTGTTGTTGGGTGACTATTGACAGAAGCTGATTTAACCAGCAAAATGCTCAGAAACACAGGAAGGTTGCTGTGTCTCATAGGCAAGGTGCTTGTTGCTTGTTTCTTCCACCCACAGAAAGGGTAAATCAGGTAAGCTGGCTCTACCAACCCCAGCTGACTTATAGTGAGATGAATAACAGGCTGTGTTCGACAGCAGACCTTGCAGAATCAGGCCCGAACGGCTCCACAGTCGTCTACTGCTTAAAATTGTTACTCCTACTGGAAAGTCTCCGAGTAGGAGGAGGAACACTCAAGCTGTAGCTCATGATGTTGAACACACACTAGTTAGTTTATTGCTTGGTACTAATAAAAGGTTTCCAAAGAAGACTGACTCCTGTGCAGCACGCAGACTTTCCTTGTACAGCTTATAAGAGGGCTCCACACTCTCTTAAAAACTCCATCAATCAGACACTGTCTGATTCACCTTGTCAAGGAGACTTGCATGGCGGAGCCAGTATTCTCCCCATCCTCTAAATTGTCTATGATGAACATGACTGCTATATATAAACACAAAAATGAAGAAATATTTCAGAAGCACGTTCTATTTTTTCCTTCATCGAGATGTTATTTCCTACAGTCTTCTATCCTAAGTTTAGATAGCATTACCCTTCACTTAGGCTACAATGCTTGTCAGACTTAACAGACATTTCACAATAAACTTAAAATAATGATGATGATTAATCAAATCCCATAAAGGAAGAAAACTTAATTAGGGGGACTAACAGTTAAAGACTAGCAGTTGTGTAATTCAGAGGCTGGACAAAATTATTAGCATTGTAAGACTGTCCAGCAAAGAGAAAAAACAGCTTGCATAGCACCAACACTTTTCATAGGGGAAATATGTTCAGACAAAAAATTAATGCTTACTTCAAAAATTTCAAACAAAACTCTTGCTGTTTACATAAAATACTGTTTTGGCATTCAGATTTAAACCTAAGTAAAATTATACTTCAGTTGAAAAGTTAAATTAAATCTAAAATAGAAAACCACATTTTGAAAACTTTAGACCTCCAAGATGTTTTTGGTTTTTTTCCTAGAGTCAGTTCTTCCAAACAGAGAAGGATCAGGACTTTAGATTTGAATATACCTAATATGTGGGAAAAGTCAAGACTAGCTCCAACAAATTTTTGTGAGTTTAAGCTCAGTGCTACATTTATTTAAAGGATTTCTTCCCAGTTATTATTTGGGAAGCTTTTATGTCTTTTCCCATCTATTGAATACATTGGAATTCTTTCACTAACATAGCTGTCAACACAGTCTAACACAACAAAAAATGAATACAGATACATACAATACAATACAGATACAGTCTGATTAAAAATATTAGTCAATCCAGTCAGTCCAGTGCATGAGTCACATATTTCTATTCGGTAATAACCAGCCTTATATTAGTTAGGTAATTTGATTTTTTTTTTACTAACAATTGGTAGATCTTCAGTTAGTTTAAAGACATTGTTTTGCCTCATGCTAAATACTGGATGCCAGAAGACAACTGATTGTCTTCTGTTCCATGAGTCTGCAAGTTACTACTGCACGTTCCACTGAATTTCCCGCTAATGCACTTACAAGGAGCTATATGGGAAGAGTAGTTAGTATTTCCCATCTCCACAGTGCAAGAGCCAAATGAATCACTCAGCGGCAATCTATTTTGAAAAGTGGCTTGGAGCCTTCATCTGCAACCACATCAGGACTGCAAGTGTTACAAAATCTAGCTTTTGGATGTCCTGAGAGCTACTGGAATCCCAAGGCCTACCTCAGTGCCTCTATTACATCTATACAATGCAGTGAGAATTGCCATCTGATGAAAGGTGTATTTGTACAACCTTTTACTTGCTTAAAGCCTGTGGGCTTAAGGCAGAAATAAACTGGAACATTTTTAAAACAGCTAAATATGAATTCAGGAATAAAATGAATTCAGGAATAAAATGAACTTTGTGGAGTCTCCTTCTCTGGAGACATTCAAAACCCGCCTGGATGCATTCCTGTGGGACCTAGTCTAGGAGATCCTGCTCTGGCAGGGGGGTTGGACTAGATGATCTTTCAAGGTCCCTTCCAACTCCTAATATTCTGTGATTCTGTGATTCAAGAGGGAAGACTGAAACAGAAGGATTTATAAAGAAGTTTGGATAAAATCACTGGTCTGAAGATCCAACCAAAGGTAATTATCCCCTAATGAATACATGCTCTAGCACTAAGTTTGTGCTATCGTGAGAAACACGCTCACAAAATGCAAATTTAGAGACGGATAAATTCTGTGAAGCAAAGTTTTATTAGCAGCACGCTGAATGCATTTCAGGCATCCCACTTCCTGAATGCACCCAGCATGTTGCTAATAAACCTTTGCTTCACGAATTTATTCATCTCTAAATTTGCATTTTGTGAGCACCTTTCTCACACTATGACACTGTAGCCTGAGTGAATACATTTTGTTTTCTTCTGAAAGAGCTCTGTTCCCAAACAAATAATTTAAAAAAAGGTATGCAAGCACTACAGACATTCCCCAAAAAAGGATGTGGATGTGAAGTGTGAAATGTGACCTGCATTCCTTGGAGGCAAAAGCCAGCACACACCACTGTGTCACCTGGACTTCTGACACTCTCCCCATTTATACTTAATCAGCATCAGTGCTGATAAATTATTTACCCTGGAGGAATGTAATGGGACGCCAGTTTGTCTGTGCATATGCTTTTATATTCTGCTAGGCTAAATAAGCAGGGTTGGGGAAAGAGCCCTGATTTCTGTCAGTGTGACCCTTTCTACACTCTGTTAGCTCTACTTCATACAGCACTGGCATCCCCTTGTGACACAAGGCATGTTTGATACACCCTTGACATGAGTGTCCTTAAAAGGGAAGTTCAGGGTAGTGGCTATACATCAAAGTATGTTAGACATAACAGATCTCAGAGACAATAAACTATCACATAGTGAGGGTGATCAAGATATGAAATCTAAGGGGTAAGAGATACTACTTCGCATCCAGAGGAAAACAACAGCATCAATATCACAGAGAGCATAATCTTGTTTAACCTTACTTTTAAGGACTGGGCTAACGGCTGCAAAAGGCAGTTTTTATAGCACAAGTACACACTCTTATGCAATGTATTATCCTTAAATTGCAGTTGCATTACAGTACTTCTTACATGTCACAGATTACTCTGCATGCAAAAGAAGTTAGTGAATGCTGGAGTGTCTGTGAAGAGCCTCACTGTGACACTGATCATTTGCTAAATTGTTTAATCATATCTTTAATATTAAATTTAACCAAGATCTTTTTCTAGAGCCCTTCCAAGTTAAGAGTTGCCCTGTAGTGCACCTGATTTAAATAGGTTTAATATGAGTTAAATTTAATATGAGCACAGTAACAAGAGTGATTATTTTTTTTAAGTGACCCAGGTAAACGTGGACAAAAATATGCATTCAATAGGAACATGCAAGGAACAGTCTCCATGGGTAAAGCACAGATAACTGGTAGACTCTATTTCCATTTTTTTCTCTTAGGTTTTCCATATGCTTTATGGAATAAAGATCTACAGCCAAGAATAAAACAACCCCAGCTCTCCCCATAGCACTTTAGCATCAAAAAGGTGAAAAATGTGTTGTGAAAAGGCGGAAATAGACAAAAAAGCCACATGCCTCCAGAAACATTTTCTGATTCTTCATGAAGAATAATCTAGAATCAAAGCCATTACAGCCAGAAACCTGCCTACACTTCAAAGGAGTTCAGAAAAGATAAAGCAGCAACAATTTTGAGAAAGAACTCTTAGAAAGAAAATAATGCAGGCACACTGAAGGCAGAATTCCCTGCTCAGATGAACAACTCTCCCCTGTTAAGATAATATTGTCGTCTCTGGGGTACAAGATTACTCTAACAAGCCATCTCCCCACTCTTTAAAACAGATTACAAAGAAGTAAATTCTGCTTTTAGCACAACCTTACTTGAATGTGATGGGAGGAGAGAAGAAAGATACTCCACACCTCCTTCTAACTTTGAGCCAACACTTATTCTTTATCACAATGCCTAGAGGAAACTTTTGGTAACAGTCTCTTGCTGAAATAAAGACAATATCTCCCTGAGGAGGCTGGGAAGGAGTGAAAAGAATTAGCCAGGCTAGAAGAAGGGAATGAGGGTGATGAGATGGAAAACAGAGATGTTGATCTGGATTCAGTACAGGATCAGAGATGGGAGGGAAATATGACTCTAAGTCACCCATCTGCTCTCCTAATTCTGGAACAGAATGAAACTGTACCCAGTCTGCCCAGACACAACTCCTACATGCCTGGGTGAGGAAAGTGTGGAGCATGTAGATGACTGCATTGGATTTATTCCATTTCCACTAGGAGAAATTCTGACCACCTTGTTAGGGCAGGCCTTGGTTCCCTGAGCAGTATAAAGTATCTTGGCTGAGGGACTGTGAAACTTTTTTTTTCCTTCTTTCCTTGCATTCTCCCCTTTTACCCCAGAACTATGGCAGCATCAGCCAAAATGATCATCTGAAATATCTGTAAGATTTTCATGCTCACTTAACTCATGAATAGAGTAGAGGGTGGGGGGGGGGAACACCAGGTCTCCTGCTAGAGTGAGAGGAGGGCATCATAAATCTTAGATGGTTCATAATCAGACAAAAAGATGTTATTCTTCTCAAGAAAATATTTCCGTATGAGACACAGCTGAACATGTCTTGGAGCTGCCTGTAATATTTTTGCTATCTAGATTTCAATTAATAATTGATTTAGAGTACACTACTAAGTGAGATTTGTCAATCAAAGTGCTGTTATGGTTTGGTGATTTGTTCCCTTCTTTTTTTAATACAACACTTAGAACGGTGGTTTCTTGGTTATGGTGTTACATATTCACTTCAATAGAATTGCTTCTGAGGAATACAACAGCAGAAGTTAAATGACAGAGCTTTGGTAAATGATGCAGTAACACCAAAACCTGCATCTGCTTCAGCATAATCTTTATTTTGGAGGTAGAGTCTCAACCTTCTTCCCCTTGCAACAGAGCTTGAATCCTGCAGGTTTCCCTTAATCCCTGGGTCGTCACGTCCGTGTCAAAGATACAATGGCTGTGCCTCAAGGTACAATTCAACTTCTCAACATGCTCACACAATAGAGACGTGCTCTCTTTTTAATAGAAGCACAGTAGGTGCATGGCATAGCACAAAAATACAAATAACTAGTATGACACCACTATCTGCTTTGTCAATTTTGCAGCCTTCTTTCCCTCACTCATTCCCTAGAATTTCTTTTGCTCTTGTTAGAAGCTGTGCATCTCATAGATTATGCTGCCTTTATGTTTCTATTTTGTTCAAAGTTTGATTTTTATAACATACAACACTGAAGGTAAGTCTACTGTCACCTAGCAACATTAATATTTTATTGTCTTTGAAGTTCCTTGTCCACATCCTGCCTCCTCATCATGTCTCGTTTTCCTTCTGGAACATTTATCTCCAACATCAGGAAATGTGATGTATATGCAACACTCTCTCAGGTCTACAAATCAATGCTCACTATACCATTACTTAGTTTCTACAGCACTTCAAAGAAATGTCACATGCTAGTTTGTGGAGCATTTTATGGTGCCCTCAAAGCACAGACTGGCCTTTATCTTCAGCCATGAGAAACAGGAAGAAATGGGAAGATGAGGGGAGGAATAAATAATTGATTACAATAAACGCAGCCATTGAAATCCACTAAAATAGTTTCCTTGCGTGAGTTTCCACGTAACAACTCCTACAGTTGTCACAGGGGCCTTGTGTGAACAAAATGGGTGTTTCTTAATGATCACAAATGGGAAGGAAGCAAAGTCTGTGGCACAATATCTCTGGTTAGAATCCCCTGACCTGAAGTCTCGGATGTTATGAGTTGGCACCAAAATAGAAACACTCAAGTGACAGAGGAACGGACAAACCACAGGCCACTAGATAGGAAAAAATATGATACCCTAATGTGAGGCCCCACAGGCAGGAGAGAAGATCTGGATAATGTTACCAAAGAGAAGGAAAGAGCAAGAAAGGCAGAGAAAGGAAGTAGAAACATATATGCACAATATTATACCAAAAGCAGAGATGAGGGTGCTGTATTGTCATTTTATTTCTGTACCAAAGATATAGCGGTTAGCTTAGTTCCAGCTATGATTCTGAAATCTTACGTAACCATGTGTTTGCTTGTACATGCACTGCAATGCTTTATGAGTCTGAACAAAACTCAATGGCAAAGACTGCTATTAATGAGAAGATGCTTCTGTGCAGACAACATATTGCTGTATCTAAATACATGTTACTCTCTCTATTTACTGATTAACCTGTAGTTGTTATTGACCCTTTTCTTAACTTCATTCCATTAAATGTCATCTCATCATTTTTCTCATAGCCAGATACCATCATTATGGGGACTTGGTTTTCCATTAAGCTATACTAAAAGTTGCTGATAGCACAGCATTATCAATTTCCCCTTTTCAGGGTGAAATGTTCTTAGCCACCATGCAACACAATGTGTTAACTTCATACTTCATTTAATGTTATATTGGCAGCTTCCCAGAAAACAGTTTATCTAGATACTTGTATGGCACTCATCACTACAGTATCTGGTGTCTTCCAAAATTCGGGTCTTGTTAATATATGTGCTTATCCACAGTCTCTGCACCTGCAGTGGAGTAATACCACCCAAAATAGCTCCTTCTCTCATTCTGAGTTGCAGCTTTTCAAACCTGTCTGTTGAGATATCCTTGCTGAAACAGTTGATGATGTGGCAAACTCCCTGTGATGCTCTACAGCACTTGTAACCAAACCAGTGACTCAGTATGTACAGCAATACCAGGACAGGAATGGTAGCAATCAGAGGGGCACTCAACTTCAGCATAAACAGAAACTGGATATTTATTACATTGACATTGTATTGAGTAACCTGACAATGAATTGCTTATAGAAAGATTTGCCAGGAAGTCCAAATAATGCTGAAGGAAAGACAGGTGGTGAAATGCCACATACTTTTGATGATGAACCCCACCTGTGCTGGTTCTCTGCTCAGCTAAAGGCTGTTTATGAACTAAAGTAGGGCATGACAATGCTGCCTAAGAGCATAGATGGAAAAAATATTGACCAAAGACCTTGAAAGTAAAAGTCAGTACTGGCCTTTTTCAACATTTCAACTGTAGCCATTTCAGCTGTACCTTTTCAACATCTGCTCAGTGTCAGCACAGCTGTCAATACTGTGGGGTCTGAATACATTTCTGGAGAAGCCTACCTTCACTTACGATGAGCTTCCAGTTACAGAAAAAATTGGTGATGCTGTAACATTCATGAAATACAGCACTGGGGGAAATCTTACTTCACCAGATTAATAAAACTTGACAAGAAAGATCTGCCTTCAGTCATGGTTTCTACTCAACCAATTTCAGATTTTGTAGAAAAGGAAGTTCTGCAAAGACCATAGAGATCGCCTCAGAAAATGTGAAAAGGTTTATACAAAATTTAAATCAGGAAAAATTCTGCAGAAAAATATTCTGCTTTCATCACAGTTTTTATTAATTTCTCAGAAAACTTTGATAAAATAGAAAAGTAGCCTCATAATCACAGGGTCTGGTTCTCGTAGGGAACTTCAATTAGCCTGCCATTTGCTGGGAAGGCTACACAGCCAGGCGTGCACAAAGAGGTTCCTGCAGTGCACAGATGTTAACTTCTTGACACAAATGGTGGAGGAGCCAGCAAGGAAAGGAGTGCTGCTGGACCTTGTACTGACAAAAAAGGAGGGACTGGTTGAAGATGTGAAGGTTGGGGCCAGCCTTGGCTGTAGTGATCATGAAATGGTAGAGTTCAGGATCATGTGCAATAGTCACAGAGCAACAAGCAGGATCACAACCCTGGACTTCAGAAGGGCTAACTTTGGCTTCTTCAAGGAACTGCTTGGAGAAATCCCATGGGATAGGGCACTAGAAGGTAAGGGGGCTCAAGAGAGGTGGTTAATATTCAAGTGCCATTTCCTCCAAGCTCAAGATTGGAGCACCCCAATGAGTAGGAAATCAAGTAAGGGAGCCAGGAGCTACTGAATGAACTCAGGTGAAAGATGGAAGTTTATAGAATGTGACCACCCAGGAGGAACACTAGAACACTGTCAGAGGATGTAGGGATGCAACAAGGAAAGCTAAAATCTCCTTAGAATTAAACCTGCAAGGGAGGTCATGGACAACAAGAAAGGCTTCTTCAAGTACATTGGAGGCAAAAGGAAAGCTAGAAGAAATGTGGGCTACTGAATGAAGTGGGTGTCCTGGTGACAGATGACATAGAGAAGATGAAGTTACTAAATGCTTTCTTTGCCTCTGTCTTTACTGCTGAGGCAAGCCCTCAGGAGTCCCAGACCTCTGAGACCACAAAGAAAGGCAGAAAAAAGGAAGACATTGCCTCAGTTGAAGAAGATTGGGTTAGAGAACAATTAAATAAACTGGACATCTACAAATCCATAGGCCCTGATTGGATACACCCATGAGTACTCAGGGAGCTGGTGGAAGTCACTGGTAGACCACTCTCCATCACCTTTGGAAAGTCCTGGAGGAAAACCAGTATCACTCCAGTCTTCAAAAAGGGTAAAAGGAGGACCTGGGTAACTACAGGCCAATCAGCCTCATCTCCATCCCTGGAAAGGTAACAGAACAGCTTATTCTTGGTGCCATCTCAAACCACATCAAGGAAACGAGTGTTATCAGGGGTAGTCAACATGGGTTCACCAAGGGGAAGTCATGCTTGACCAATCTGATAGCCTTTTACAATGGCATAACTGGATGGATTGATGAGGTGAGGGCAGTGGATGTGGTCTACCTTGACTTCAGCAAGGCTTTCAACATCGTCTCCCATGACATCCTCACAGTCAAGAAGTGTGGATTGGATGATTGGACAGTAACGTGGATTGGGAACTGGCTGAAGGGCAGAACTCAGAGAGTTGCAGTCAGTGCAGCAGAGTGTAGTTGGTGTTCCTCAGGGGTTGGTACTGGGTCCAGCTCTGTTCAATATATTCATCAATGACCTGAACAATGGGACTGAGTGTAAATTTGCTGATACAAAGCTGGGAGGAGTGGCTGACATACCAAAAGGCTGTGCTGCCATTCAGCATGACATGGACAGGCTGGAGAGTTGGGCAGGGAGTAACTCGATGAAATTCAACAAGGACAAGTGTAGGTACTGCATCTGGGGAAGAATAACCCCATGCATCAGTGCAGGATAGGGGCTAACCTGCTGGAGAGCAGCTCAGAGAGAAGGACCTGGGGGTTCCAGTGGTCAGCAGGATGACCATGAGTCAGCAATGTGCCCTTGTGGCCAAGAAGGCCAATGGCATCCTGGGGTGCATTAAGAAGAGTGTGGCCAGTAAGTCAAGGGATGTTGTCCTCCCCCTCTACTCTGCCCTGGTGAGGCCACATCTGGATACTGTATCCAGTTCTGGGACAAGAAGGACAAAGAACTACTGGAGACAGTCCAGTGTAGAGCCACTATGATGATGAGGGGACTGGAGCATCTCCCATATGAGGAAAGGCTGAGAGAGCTGGGTCTGTTTAGCCTGGAGAAGAGGAGACAGAGGAGGGGTGTCATTAATGCGTATAAATATCTAAAGGATGGGTGTCAGGAGGATGAGCCCAGACTCTTCTCAGCTGTGCCCAGCAACAGGACAAGAGGCAATGGTCACAAACTAGTACACAGGAGATTCAACTTAAACCTAAGGGAAAACTTCTTTACTGTGAGGTTAACAGAGCATTGGCACAGGCTGCCCAGAGAGGTTGTGGAGTGTCCTTCTCTGGAGACACTCAAAACCCACCTGGAGGTGTTCCTGTGTGATCTTCTTTAGGTCATCCTGCTCTAGCTGGGAGCTTGGACTAGATGATCTTCAGAGGTCCCTTCTAACCTGTACCATTCTATGATGCTGCGATTCTGTGTAAAAATGGGATTTTGAACCTTATGGTTAAAACAACAGGAAAAAACAGCCTTATGGTCCTTCACACAACAGAAGAAAGCCTGGAAAAATGCATCTGATTTTCACAACAGCAAGTAGTGGTAAGCAACACTGCATTATATGGTCTATGCTGCTCTTTTTAAAATTTTATTTTATGTCACAGCAGAGGTCAACCTGCAAACTTCAGATACAAGTTTGAGTTGTAGGAAGACTGCCTGCCCTTTCCAGACAGGACACTAGGCCGAACATAATCAAATAGAATATGCTTTTCTGTATTTGTGGCAATACCTCTGTAGCCCAGTTCAAACAAGCTTTTTTCTCCTTCACAGATCAGTTTGCTGCTTTATACTTAAGAAACTGCAAGACAGATTTGACGACAACAAAGGCCAAGCAGCTCTTCAATAGTTTTCTGAATAACCACCAGCTTAAAGGAAAGTGAAGTATATACCTTTAGAAGAACACATACTACTTCTGCAGCATATTTCAGAAAAGATTTTTTATAGATAAGGAGTACTTATCAAGGCCTGTGACAACACTGATGGAGATACAGGAATGTGCATGCAGATGATGAGGCTATCCTTTGGCAGGCTTACACCTGCTGACTGCGGTCAGCCTAGAAGAAAACTCTTCACAGGACTAAGAGCATCAAAGCTGTCAAGCTAACCATCTTCTGTGCACTGTTCTGAGTGAAGAAACACAGCAAGCTGACTAACACCAAAGTCTTGCTCTGTGCCAGCCACACATCCACCACAACACACACAAGAAAATCCACCTATGGCAAGTTCACGACATAGTCCTCTGGAAGGGGCAGGATTCACTGGGAGCCAACTCATCTACTGGATGGTGCATGAGGAAAAGTGCATGTGGTCACCTGCCCATTCACCTTGCTCACTTATTCCCCCATGGCACTATCATTCTCAGCTTCTTTGTTAACTGACTTCTGGTAGAAACTGAAACTTTGCTCAGTGTGAACAGTTCATGCATAACCTCAAACATCTCTTCGGGGAGCTTTTATATCTTTAAACATGACACACAACCTAGGAATGAATCTTTGAACAGGCTTTTTGTCCATGCTATCCACAGCTGTCATCTATTATTGTTAATAAAAGTTTATTAGTAGTGTTTCACAATCACATCCTTGTAAACAAATAAATAGGAACATACCCTATTGTTTGGCTTGGTTGTTGTTTGGGTATTTTTCATAAAAAATAATGATTCTCCAAAAAATTGCATTAATTTTTATGACTCTATAGTGCAGCACGTGTTTTAAAATAATGCAAGTTTTCCAGTAGCAGTCAGCACACATGTAATGAAGGAGGCTAGAATACCTTTGAGTTTCACTATGTGCTACTGACGCAAACTCACACAGAGAACAAAATCTGTAATGGATAAAGAACTTCAATTTCAAAAACCTGGCCCCATCTTCCAAGTCATTTCTTAGCAACCACACAGTAAGCAGTAAAACAAACAGATCTTCACTGATCACCCATTTACTTTTTTCTATTGATTATGCCACATTTTTCAACTAAGATACTGGTAGCATATTGGAAAGATTAAAGTCACTGATGTCCTGACAAGAAGTGCTTGCTTTGCATAAAAGAGGTATCTTCATATCATGCACTGATGCATCTTTACCCATTGAAAAAAACTCTTCTTCCATAGTTTCAAGACAACTCTAATTTAATTTGATTCTATTAAATTTCTGGAGAAGGCTTCTCCCAGGATCACCACAGTGCTGCATCAGAGGTTACAGATGCTAGATGAGCAAAAGAGGGGTATGGGAAGTATGATTTGCAGCTGATGACAGATAGAGTAAAAAGACAACTAACAAACTAGATACTAGAGCATTAGGTTTGTTTGATAGAGAAACAGCTGTCTCAAAGAAAACTAACTCAGTCTTTCCTTAATATAAAGGTGTTTGATTACATAAGAAGAAACAGTAAACATAGTGATAAAATCACCTGGTTTAGGCACTTTACAAAGAGGTGACTGGAAATATAGAACACCTCATTCGTTACCTTCCCTAACTCACATGCAGCCTAAGCATGCAACCAACATCAGCGTGTCAAAAATTAGGGGTTCCATGCATGGGCAGTCTCCGGACCCAGAGAGCATGTCAGTGGGAGAGAGCATGTTACAAAAACTAAGAACCATCAGCAAGACACTTAAATTATATATGATGTCTGGTAAAAACCCCAAAAAGGTTGGGGAGGATGTGTTTTTTTCTTAGCTACCTCTCTTAAGATTAATCTTAGTAGTTGTATCTCTACTAAAGAAACATGATTAATTTGCTTCAAGCTGCTAATGCTATAGCATTGTTATAACATACTCAGTTTGCTGCTAAATCTCAGCTTTTGCACAGATTCCCATATTCAATGGCTATTCTAGGAGGCCCTGATCTGCTTGGAATACCTTTGAATGTTATCATAGGATGAGATCTCAAGAAAAGTTGAGATGTATTCCCAACTGTGGCACAGACACTAACTGAGATCTGAAGCAAATAACCAACTTCTCTGATGTCATGTGACTGGGTAGATTTTAAATTGATGACTGCTTTCAAACAAGCGAAGGATTTTCATCAGCAAGGGGTGTGGTTTCCCATTTTCAAAACAGAGATCAAGAAAATTTTTTAATCAATTATTTATCTGAAGAACATGTTCCCCCCTCCTTCAGCAAGAGCAACAATCGGCAGTAAGTTGAGTTCTTCATGTTCACTTAATAGAGGGGTTTGCAACTTTTAGGTGCAGACAGTTCTCTTCTACTAGTGCACTGTACAAATGTACAATGTGTGTTGTGTTAGTTTCTCATCTTTAGTGCCGAGTCAAAAGAATATAAAAATACACACTTCCATTACAAGTTCATATGCAAATTCAACCACTTGTTCAAATATTTTTGAGAACCATGACCTTGCCAAAAAGTGGAAAGAGGCAAACTTAAAGGCTGGCCAAAGAAAATTAATAGAAACTTTCAAACAAAAATGCATCATTTCTCCCCCCCTTCAATGTTCACATAGTTTCATCTGTTAACTAATGTTAGTAAAGTGACTGGAAGTTTAAAAGCCTCACATTAAGTAAGAGATGGGCACAAATCAAAGCTCTGGAAGGGAACAACCTAACATTCTCTAATGGTTTGAATTCAAATCTATCTGGCAGCATGGACTCATCTTTGATTCAATGGCTAAGTGACAAATATTTGTCTGGGAAAACATGAAGAAACTGCTTTTTGAACATAAAACAGAATCCCTTTGAGATTTTAGACCACACAGTCTTGTTCTTCATTAATGGACTCCAGTAATTTGAGAAATTACATTTTATCTCCTAAGTCAAATAGAAAAAAGGATGCTTCCAACACACTGAAGTATGCTCAGTTTTTGGTTTTGGTTTGGTTTTATTTTTTTCCTATTTTTATTGATATCATATCCAGAAATCTTACACAAATGAAACCATTTGGCTGAGGAAAACAGAACACTTCCAAGATACTTTCAACTTGCAAATTAATCTTAGGGAAGGCTGAGTCTTACTTGTCTTTTTACTACATCTGAGTAATTCTTTAAATTAATTCCAGCTACAGGTTAATAGCCTTTCCTCCTCATGAATTTTTCTTTCTACCCTCTTCAAAAAGTGAGCCTTACTAGTAGTAATAGATACAAAATTTCTTTTAAGTTAATTATGCTTTGTGAAATAAGTGTCATAACACCACTTTATTGTTTCACATAGCTCACTGTTAACAATAGTAGGCAAATAATGGAGGAGTCTGAGTCTAGAGGGACCCGAATGTCTAAAGAGATATAGACTGACATCCCTTTAATCAAAATCCTGTGTCTTCTACTTTTTCAGGTAGGATACTGGGTATCAATATACAACATATGCTTCATTAATACTGTTATGTTGGACAATAGCTGTTCTCATGAAATGTTTCTCATGAAACCACAAAACACTGGTATCAGTACAATGGGTGAAGCAGGCTGCCTGTGTATGATGTTTAGCTATCCACTGATAATACAGTAAAGAAATAAGTAGAAAACACAAAGGAAAAAAAAAGCTAACATTTAACTAGATAGAGGCATTTACTTAGTTTTACATTTTGCCTTGTGGTGATCTTCAGTTTTGTTTTCTGTATGACATTCGTATTTTCTGTTTTATATCTTAGCAAGCATTGGCTTGTTGGGTTCCCCCTCCTCCCGCCTTTATTTCAGTGTTTAGGTTTTTTTTCCACTTCCTCCTTAGTTATAGAGTTCAGCTGATTTACAGTTCTGTTTGTATTGTCTGTTTGTATAATTTGGTTGAGGTGTAGATAGCTGTCTGTTTTTATTGCTTCATTAAGTTGGTTGTTCCCATGCTAACTTATTAGTACAATTTTTCCTGAGGTTTGAAGGATGCTTCAAGGTTTTTCTGTGGTGGTCTAGTAATCTTCATCAAACTGCAACATGTCTTTACGTCTTCCTTCACATTTTGACTGTCTTAGTTTCTTAACTCTTTGCTGTTTACACGGATCTGGTGGCCTTCTGTATTACAACTTCTATACTGGCATTTACATGAAAGTGATGAACACAGGATACAAAACCCATACAGCAAAAAACAGATACAAGATTTAAATACAGTCTATGCATAAGTGTAAGGAAATCCATTCCTTTTCAATCTAGACTTACTCTGTCAGTCTCAGGTCCTGAGGCAGCTCTGCTTTCTTGTGGGATTGGGGTGCATTTGAGGACAGCCCCAGACTTCAGAGTGGTCCAAACCTAGCTCAGAGCTACTCTTTTCCCTCTGTTTCCTGTCAAAGTACAGCTGAGTTAAAGCAGGGCATCAGACTCACTGTGTAATGAAGTGACCTGAGACCATGTTACACTGTCTGCCACAGAGGTCCCACCTGAGACATGAGAACAGTGGAATTGACTATCTATCAAAGCTGTGTTTTGGAAACCAATTTGCGAGTTTTGTTAAAAAAAAAACAAAACAGATTGACTAACAGTGCAAAAGCTGAACATACACCTTACAGAAAGTATATCTCGTAGAAAAAAAGGCACAGTACTGATGGATCCTGATTACATGCAGCACAGCCATATCCATATCCATATCCATATCCATATCCTGGTATCGCTCAGTGCCAGAGAGAGGCAATTCTTCAGCATGTTCTGCTAAACAGAAAAATGAAGCTGTGCCAAGCCAAATAAGAAAATTTAACTTTATTCTTCTGACTACTGGAATCATATGCATGTTCACATTTATTTACAAAAACCCAGAATATTTTTCTGTTCTATTCATTATGAATTTCAATGTGCTACCTGCTGGGCTCAAGTTTTCAAGAATCTTGTCCTCAGTGTCCCCAGTTTCTTTGCTAATATTTACCCTTTGAACAGCCCTGTAGATCAAGCAATTCTTGGTATGAAATGACTACTTAAAAAAAAAAAAAAACAAAAAACCAAACAAACAACAAAACCAAAACACAAAAAAACCCACCAACAAAAAAAAACCCAAGCTATAAAATATTCTTATGATAGACTAGCCTTCTCCACTAAATTCTATAACATTTTTCTGTAATTGTTCACATAATGTCCAAAAAATAGTACTGACTGAAAGTTTGACATTTTATTCAGAGGGCAACCCTGCTACCATAATTCTTCACATCCATTTCTACCAAAGAAAAAGCACAGAAGAAAAGATTTAAATGCACAATGCAGATTTTTGTTTTAAGAGTGTGCAAAAGTTGAGAGGGCTAAGGACACGTATGACCAGATGGCAGAAGTTCAGAGCTTTTTGCACTAATGATGATGAGAGATCATTTGGATTCCTGGGGAAGTTTGCAGACCAGCTGTTAAAAGCGCAATTATGAAAACTATTAATAATGGGAACAGTTACGTCCATTATCATTTTTCCAAAGTGTCAGGAAGGAAGCAGCTTCGAGATCTGATTCAGGCCATCTGCAGACTCAGGTAGGCCTCAATTAGTTAACACTGTTCATAGCTGGAAGGTAAGACCTACCTATTGTTAATACCAATAACCTGAGGAACTACAGGTCAATTTAAAAGATTTAAATTAGTGACGTCTTTAAGCATTCTGTAGTAGCTTTGGAATAAAAAGAAAAGCATGCAGAAACAACTCTACCAGCAAGTAAGCCCAACTAATCCTGGATTTTGTGCACATGGCTTGGTAGATTGAGCAGAGATTGCTTTAGATTAGTCCTATTCATTTTGCCTAATCTTTTCTTTGGTAGAGATGGATTATGGTAGCACAGAAGAAGAACTCCACCCCAGCCAATGCTCCAATATTAACTTGTGCTTATTTAAAAGGAACATTGCTGAAACAGTAAAAGGGAATTCTACAATTCAGTCTTATAAAAACCAGGACACCTTTGTAAAACCTCATCTTGAAGCCTGTGCTAAATTTGGGTGCTTTTTATTTGGATTGTTTTGGAAAAATACTATTTAATTTAATGAAGAATAATACCCTCTACTAGAAATTCTGTAGGGTTTTTTTTCCTCAATCATCCCATAGTAAGAGCAATTCTGTGTGACAGTCCACAGAGCAAAGCATTGTCATT
Organism: Mesitornis unicolor; assembly: GCF_000695765.1. NCBI lineage: Eukaryota > Metazoa > Chordata > Aves > Mesitornithiformes > Mesitornithidae > Mesitornis > Mesitornis unicolor. Next base: position 40,264 of record NW_010169928.1, read on the forward strand.
ATGGCCAGTAAATTATATAGGCTTTTAGATGAGAAAATCCTATTAGGTTTCCATCATAAAGCACTGATTTCATTCTTACTACCATTCTGTAGAATGTTTCCACGGGGAAAATCTGAACTAAAGCAGAATCTCTACTATCTTCCTCATAGCCTCGAGCCACTACAGAGCATAACAATTAAAAACTGATAAATCACTTGAATGGTTATGACATCTCCCATTGACTAGGAGGGCAGTGGTACATACATATTTACTGCTGCCAACATTAAATAATGTCAACTGAATTAAGCAAATGATGATTTAGCCTCAGCTAAGCTTTTAAGGGCAATTTTTTTTTCTTTCAAATACGCATGATGGTTGTACTTCCTATATTCAGATCTTGTCACACTTTAAAAGTCCAGTTTATGAGTTTGCTGATTTCACTAGGCATTTTACTCAAGCTTAAAGAGCACGATATTGGAGCTGAGACCTGTCATATAGATTTAGGAGGAAGAAAAAGTATAGTGAGTTTGAAAACTCTTAAATTCCCACTAATGTGTGAACAAGAACAAGTTTCACATGGCACAGATACATAAGTATACTTTATTCCAGAAATTTTTAAATCCTACAAAACTATAAGTAATTCCCAACCTTTGAATGTATTAATCTCATCATGTCCCCAATCCCTTTCCACTGCCAAAAAAGAAAAAAAAACCACATCATAATTGCTCCAATAACTGATAGGCACTCTGAGTGGCATAACTGTATGTGTTTAACTAGCAGCCTTTGCCTTTGACCCAAAAAGCAGTTCTCACTCCTGCCAACACAGTTGCAATAATATTTGTAGAGGCTCACTAAAATATCTGGGGTTTGATTGTTCTTTTTCGTCCTTGAGAAGAGGAGAAAAGACAAAATGGTGAAGGCTGGGAATGTAGATGATCAGGATGAACAGAAGTACTTTCTAGACTTGGATAACTGTGCAAACAATTGTTTATTTCCTGATAAGGATGGTGTCCGTTGCTTCTGCCAACATACACTGCAGCTATATGGAACCACTGAAAAAACACACACTCATTCAAGGTCTGTCAGTTTTGGCACAGGGAATACAATAACTGCATACTCCCAGTGTAAGAAAACATGCAGTAGGTGGTCTTTTTTTGCTCATCCCCTGTCATCTCTCTCTCTCAAGTTAAACTGACAGTATCTGCTCAGGAGACTGCCAAGGACAACAGCATCACTCCACTTAGTCCACCTTTTGGCACAACAGTCTTGTTTTAATTTTGTATTTACTGCTGTCTGATTCTAACTGTGCTAAGAGCATAAGTTTAACTATATATAGTAACCCAAATACATCCATTACAGCTGTAAAATGACACTGTAGAAAAAAAGGAAAGATGAAACACAGAGTATAGCAGATGGAAGAAAGAATAAAATGTTGTTCATACTTCATCCATGAAGAGAGCTAAATTAAGCATAAAATTTCCTTTTCAGAAGTTATTTTTAATAAAGTCATTATCATGCAGGTCTGCTCAAGAATTATAGCTTCATAATGAAAAGAATGCAGAATGGACTTCGACGCATCTGCTTTTCCATGCTGGTGAGGAGAAGCAAGCCTGTTTTTCACTGTATGTGCTAAATTCAAAGTGGTCTCACTGCTCTTTTCTGTACTGCCTATATATGATTGGCCATGACTCTTAAAGTAATTTCATTACCATTAGATGGGTTCAGTTTTGCCTTCCAGTTAGGACTGAGAAGTCTGTTTGACTTTATCACAATAAGCAAGCCAGAAAGAGGCAGTCACTGTATGTTTAAGAATATCAGCATGTTATTCTTTAGATACTGAAACATAAAATATTGCTTGGTAATACAGTCATGCAGACAAATATCTTTTGTCTTGATGACAAAATCTGTCCTAGTTTGAGGGAAAAGAGACCTCTCTACCTCAAAATTATTAAAGTGCTAGAGAATGCATTTTTTTTCTTTGTCACACACACCCTAGATATAGTTTTCTCTCCTGTCCCAAAGTTACCTTCATTCATTTTAAAATGTTAAAACTGTATGCAGAATAAGTATCCTTCTGATTTCTAGATGGGGAGAGGGAGTCCTGAGATGTCTAAAGAAACTGGAGAGAGGACAGTATTTCAACTCTAATAGTTAAAATGTATTCCTCATTATGATTATATATACATCCCTCATATTATTACACCTATATTCTTTATAATCTGAAATTGTTACTTCTTACTGAATTCTGAAAACAACTTTTTCACTGAGAAAGACTAAAACCCACCAGTTTTCAGAGGCATTTGCCAGGAAGAGCTATATTCAGCTTCACCTTAAGCAGAGAACACTTACTACACTAAGTACAACAGCTTAGCCCCTCTCTTCTCCCCAAACTGGTGTCCGTCTTCTTTTTCTCTTCCCGTACATAGTTTTCTCACACAAACAGTTTCTTACTCTCATAGGAAAGAGACTAAAACACATACCACACAGAAACAGAATAAACAAAAGACAAGTCCGTAAGAGAAAGCCACTAGGACACTGGTTAAAATATTTTCCCATGAATCTAAAAAAGATAACAGACACTTGCTTATACGTCTCCTTTCATCCCTGAAAGCTTTAAAGTTAATTCATGGTTTCATAACTACAATAAAGTAACCATGCAGAGATTAAAATCAGGGCCTCTTTTTATTTGGATATCAACAGTATGTATCCCACCCAGGTCTTTCTAAAAGCAGCCTTGGCTGACACTCTAAAATGCTTCCTCAAGTTCATCTTCAGCCAAATAAGAAGTGGTCTGGAAAGGATTCATCCTTTTAGTGTACACAGAAGATCCTCATCTTGGATCTATAAACCGAGTCTTTAAATTCCATTGTAATTACTTTGCAGTCATAAATAGAACAGACACTATTCGTGGCATCCCAGCTGGCTTTTTAAACAAGTTGCACTCATCTTCAAACAGAGCATTCAAGAAATAAATGGAGACAGTAACAGAGACCTGAATATGACAATATATGAATTCTCAAAAAGAAAACAAGAAAAGCAACAAACAAACAAACAAAAACATGGCATTATTTTAACATGCAGAATTTTCTGTATTGAGGAACATTTGCTCAAAAGCTGGATTCCCACCTTGAATGCTTCTATCTTCAAGGAAGACAGGTTTGGTACAAATAGAAGTTCTACTGTGGCAAAGTGCTTTAAATAATTTAACTCTTAAGACTTGATGACTTAACAACAGTCTTACACAAATAAGTGAACTCCTCACTCTGAATTTAAGAATCAAAATGAAAACATCGTATTTCTCAAGAGACACATTTTTGGAGAGACAGTAATGAAATTTAAGACTATGACTAGGGTTAATGCTTGTTAAAGATTTTACTGAAGATTACAAGTAATTCACAGTTCCTCTGATACCCATAAATGCCTGGCTTCCATGGATGCATATGCAATGGCCACAAGTCTCTCCATTTTAAGTTGGGATAAAATTATTTCCATGCAGGTTGTCTGTCACTACTCTAGAATTTTCATATACTCAGCAGTAAAATATCATTGAAAACCATGGATTATTAGAGCACAGAACTCTTGTAATGTCACCTAGTCCAGTATCTGATCTCCAACACTCGTCTTAAGTAAATGCTGAGGAAAGAAGTAAGTATATGTGATATTCCTCACTGCCTCCAGTGGTAATCTATTAACATAGAAAGTACTATATCAACAAAAGCTAACTCTGTATTGTCATTATCCATCATTGCAATGATAAAGGAAAAATGAACTGGAGTTTTCAGACAACTAATTTTCTAAGAGAGAAGAATGCAGTCAAACTCATTGGTAGAGCATATTCTGAGCTAAGGAAAAAAAGGAAATACAGGAATTGTCTAAAAAAAGTTTACAGGTATACAGGATAGCAATATGCATGGTCTACACGAAACATAAGCCACAAGGGAAGACTGAAAAAAAAATGGAACTCTATCAAGCAAAGTCAAAGAGGAAAGACATTATATGATTTTTAATCAACCAACAAAACCCCAACAAACAAACCAACAAAAAAAACCCTAGTGCAAAGGGCAAGCTAGCAATCTGCTTCCCGTATCCATAGTGACAAGAAGTGATGGGCTTAGCAGCAGAAAAGAAGTTTTCTAAACATTAGCAAAAAATACCCAAGAGTAAGAGTAGTGAAGCTCTGTAATAGATTGCCTGGGGCCCTTAAAGAATAACTGTAAACTTCTGGAACACAGTTAGACAAACATCTGACAAGATTAGCTCCTGCTCCCTTGGGGCAGGGTGATGAACTAGGTGATCTCTTGTGCTCCTTTCAATCCTAAAATTCTATAATTATTAGCAAAAAGCTGCCTAAGGCCATGGCAAGAACTGAAGAACATGTTGGTTCACTAGCAAATCAAAGATAGTGATTTAAAAAGGCAGTGGTCTACCACTAGATAAAGATAAATTTTTTTTTAATAATACAGCAAAGAAAAGCAAAAATTTCAAAACATATTTGCGTTCTTCAATCTGAAAGAAGAAATATCTGCTGATATTTTGCTTTCGGGTTTCTTGTGTATGCAGGTAAACTGGTAAGTTCCGCAGGGAGAAAAAGAGAGGAAGAGAGTCATTCTCTAAACCTCATTTTCTTGAGAATGGAGGGTAACAATTAGGCTACTGAGAGGTAAAGAATCATTTCCATGAGGTATGGAAGACCTATGGGATGCATGCTACATCTGATGTGACTCAGTTCTCTTAAGGCAGATCCTCACTGTGTAATGGAGCATTGTGCAGAGACCATGCTATGAACCACATGAGATCCATAACCAGAAGCTGTACAATTGCATTGTCAAGGGCCAAGAAGCAAGTATTTTCATGTCAGAAACTGCATCACACTAGCTAACTGGGAGAGAGCATTGAGATGGTGTTTGTCAGTGGCACCACACTGCATCTGGTATGCATACCAGCCTAGATGAGTGATGGCTCAGGATTCCCTCTACTCTTGACTTTACAGAGGTAAGGAAAAAAAACTGAAAGAGGCTTACATCAGATTTTCCCAGGACTTCCCAGGTATATAATTTTCAACCTTGTTATACATGTCCAATTTCAGATCATCATTAAATAATATTGGAGTTAGGGAATGACTTGACAAAATCCTGTGCATGGCCCAGACTTAAGTTCCCACTAAACTTGTTTGGGTTTTTTTTTTTTCCTGTAACATGGAATAGTCCCACCCAAGGAAAGCCAAGGGTATAATAGTTTGGGGATTCACCTGATACCTCACAGAGGTGAGATTTGAACTTCCTGTATTCTAGACACTTAACCTCTCATGCTGCACCAGCTACTTTTCTATTCAAATAGCTATTTCTCTCAGATAAAAACTTGAGATGCCCTCACAGAGAGAAGGAACACTTTCCAGCTCAGCATCCTTTGAAATATAAACTTTGAAAAATCAGCATTTTTAAGTCAGTTTCATATACAAATATTTTTTTCACATTTCACGAAATCTCTGATATGGTTCCCTTTCCATTCAAAATAAAAATAACACTTGTGAGGGGGTGCACTTTGGACACTCTCACAAGTGCCAGACTACACTGTGAGCCCCGCTGCCCCTCTTTCTCACAGTCCCCTTGTGAAAATGCCTTGCCAGCAGTCAAAGGTGCTCCCAGGCAGGTGCTAATGTAAAGCAGCGAAGGCTACTCTGGTACCTCATCCTCCAGGAAGAAGAGGAGTTACAATAAGTGAGAGAGACAGATGACTTGTGCCAACACAAAGGTGAGCAGGGAGCTCAAGAGAAACAGAAAAATGTGGTTTGTAGTTCTTTTACCTTTTTTTTTCTTTTATGCTCCTCCCTGTCTAGCCCTCCCCCCCAAGTTTATTAAACTGCATGAAGATAACATAGCTGAAGATTGCAGACCACTTAGTGTCCATTTGGATTAGCCCAGAACCCCTGCAAATCTACCCTAAAGGGTCCCCAGATAACTTCTTTCTCAGGGGAAATATGGGAAGTGGTTAACTCAGTATGAATCTTTGCACAGACCCCGTGCCATTCCAGAATCAGCAGAGTAAAATTATATTGGACACAAAGCTTATTGTAGATCTAGATAATCAAACACATCATGTTTACAGATGCTACCTGCACACTAATAATATTGCTTAGGACACACAGTTGCTTTTGGAATCATTGTATTTGGCAAAAATATTTTAAATTGATATCTTTGTGAATAACACAGCACCAGCAGCTGGACTCAGCATTGTATCAGATTTGCTGGAGGAACAGAGACCTATCAACAGCTTAGAATACAAGGGACAGTCTCCTGAAATGCAGGTAGCCCTCCCAAAATGTCATCACATTAACCCTCCACCAACTGCTCAGAGCGACCATGTGAATACAAACAGGGGAGGCTGACATTTGTGTCACATGTCTGTGCTAAGGCCTCCCTAAATTGAAAACACAGCTGGTTACAGTGTGCAACTTTCACCAACTGACAAGACTGACATCCCTGGATGTAATAGAGAAATTTAATGAGGTTTCAGTATGTCATGCTAATAGAGCTAAATCAGAACTACTATGTCTGTCGATGGTGTTATCCTACTAAATTCCACCCTGGACATAAAAAGGGCTCCTGAAGAACATGACTTATCTGAGCATTAAATTGAAAAGAGTTTAAATAGCGTAATTAAAGATAATATGAATCTACTCATGTTAAATATGCTGACAGACTTCAGACACTAGAACTAATACTGTCTAATCTCTGTGGAAGGATTAGTGTGATAAAGATGACTACAGTTCCACTGTTTAATTCTGTCACATAGATGCTCTCTAGAGACACTGCAGAGAGATAATTTTTCTAAAATAGAAAATTAGGTTCTTTTCCTGAAGGCACACAAATCCAAAGCTTAAGAAAACAAAATGTTATTCAACCCTGTAAAAACAGAAGGCTAAAACTGCCAAATGTAAAATAGTATTGAACAGCATTCACACTCATCCTATTTAATGAGGTTTCGAACTCTTGATGCCAACTCTATTGCCTGGGGTTGTAATACACAACTTATGCACCAAAAAAAAAATAATTCTGACTTATATTATAAAACTGAATGGAGACAAGAGCAAACAAGTCCAAATGCTAAGATAGGTATAGAATTTACACTGGTTACATAATAGTCTATTGACTATTGATAATAGTCTTCATATTTTGGTCTACCACAGAATCACTAAAATGTCATTAACAAGACCAATTTCATCATAGCTTACTCACAACATAAAGACAACTTTGATAGGTATCAGCGACACCAAATATTAGTACTCTATATGTAAACTATGCATACTGCAATGTCACATTCCAATCACATATCAAATATTATTTATTGTTTTAATTGTTAATTGACAGATCTGACAGTTTGTTTTTACATTATACTGATCTTATATGGCATTTCATCTACAATATACGTTGTATACAGCATATACGTGGAAAGAAAAATATTCCCCAGCATTTTTTTTTTCTGGAGAACAATATAATTCTATTAAATGAAAGCTAGTAGAGGGGTTACCAGAAATTCTATCCTATTTTTTCCTGCATGAGGGAATGGTAAAATTTTTGGTATTGTCATGAGATCACCAGAAATACTGCAGTGGTGAATATGAATAAGTCTTCATAAGGTGACTGCTGCTTTGTGGTCATTACTTGGGAATGGTTCTGGATTATCATCTTATTTTTATTGGCTCTAATTTAAAGATACCTTCTTCAGTTGGTGGAAAAGTAACGCTCCTTCTTCAGTTCTAAGAACAACAGCCTAAAGCTGGAATGCTCTAAAGAAACCCAAGCTTTTGTAAAATGATGTCATATGTCAACTGTGCCAGGCAAATCTGTAGTAATAGCTAAAGCATTCTATAATTAAAACAAGTCTCTTGTTAAAAGAGACTGAAAGTGATCAAAGCTCTTTTGTCTGTTCAGACACTTGATAGATGTGAAAAGAGTTTTGCTTTCAGTGAAGATGGTGCTGTGGTTTTTGTCTCCATCTTAAGTGGCAATACAGTGCATCCTGAACTATGCTATTTGCAAAGAAACTTAAGTAAAACAGCAAAATGAATGCAACAAAAGGGGCATTCAACACAAAATAGATAGGTATTTCTTGCCCCTGTAAGACATAGAGTGAAGCCTTAAGTATCTGAAATGGTTATTTAATAGCGGCAAGGCAATAAAGCAAAGATATTTCAATAGTAATGCCAACACAAACTGTCCACTCAGGCTAAAGGGACCATTTGATAGCAGTAGTCACTTGATTACAGCATGTGGTCTATTCTTTTGTTCTATTGTGTTTCTAAAACATTACATATTTACCAAGAAACACTACATGTAAGGGAATACTTTGAAAATAAGGATTTCATTGACTGAAACACAATCCTCAGCTTGCCTCTGACCTTCTACCTGCTCTATGCCCTAAATCGCCTTAAAGGATGGCATGACTATCCAAATATCCATGGCATCATGTCCAAGGAAGAATAATTTCTCAGCTAAACACACTTCAATACAATTTCTTATTTCAACATTTATTCTTTCTTTTTGGACTTCCAGAGGTACAAATATAACAAGAGGCAGACAGTTATAACAATAGACCCAGCCATGTTTGGAAGAGACATATCTGGATATTTTAAATTGAAACTTCTTCTCCTAACTTTTCCTTTACACACTTGAACAACAAAAATCAAACATTACTGTACCCACAGCATTCAATATACTTTTAAAAAATTCTAGTTACCTGACCCAGAGTGGCAGGGGACAAGGTTGCATATTGACATGAAAAGGTAAGTTACTCCGATTCAGAATAATGGTTTGAAAGGAGCTGGTTCATACTAAACTCTGTCCTGGGCACTTGCCACCATGGTACTGAAGCTCCCGCATAGGAAAATATGAACATAAACCTACTTCTTTCCATCACATAGTATCAGGTCAAAAGTAAGTCTGAAACAACTCACTGAGCTAGTGAGGAGATTGTGAGCCCAAACTCAGTAATTTGTTCAATATGCAAGCACTTCATTCCTTGCAAAAGTTGATAACCTCTTTCAAAGCTGGATTTGGAAATCTTTGACTTCCTAGTGTTAAACTAATTATTGGACATTTTAAAGTTTTGCTGCAACAGCCACTTTCCTCATCAAATACCCAATGAAAACGCAATAGTAAGCCAATATAAGCACTGCATTCCTAATATACAACTTCAGCAATGACAAATTAACATCACAAAGTGATTTTCACTACAAAACATAACAAAGTTAATTTTGGGTGCAGGACTTTAGCTCCAATACTCTAACAAAAGAACAATGTAAAACATGAGAGATTATGTAGAATAATACACATATGTTCCACTCTCTGACCCAAACAACATTTTATTTTGAGTTGATTTCTGTAGTAGATCTAGTCAAGTATACCATTATAATTCAAAACACTTCAGTCACATTCTCCCTAATGGAAACTGAACAACTGATTCATGATTATTTAGCAGGAATTTCCCAGATTAAAAAAAACAACTTCCAAAATGATCTGCTTATGGTCCATCTGCAAAATGTAAATCATTCAAGGTAAAAACCACAATTTAGATCTTCAGAATTATTTTTCTTTGACCTATCTACACTGTATACCCTTTCCCATTATAAGTTACCTTCAAACATATAAGACTTCATTTCTCCATTCAAAACCAATCTTTTTTTCCTGCTCATCAATGCCATATATAAATAGACCATACTTTTTCAAATACCTTTTAATATCTCCTCTCCTAGCCCACATTCTACTTCGGAAAAAAACACTTCACACACAAATTAAAACATCAAGCCATGTTATAGAGACAAGCCTTCTGAAAACAGGCAATTTAGGGCGTTTTGAGACACACCATATTTTTCCAGATGTTTTGTGACCACTAATGGATTCTAATTGAGAAAGGAATTTGACCTGTCTCTAAAATGCTTCATCACCAAAGTCAAGTATATCGATACCTGGCTTCCTGAAAAGCTTCCTTTTGAAGTTTTCATGTTAAGTTTTTTCCTATATCATTAACTTGACTGTATAAAGTGGAGTTAATGCTCATTCCTTGTAGCTCTAGAAAAAATGTCATTACTAGCCAAGAAATGTTAGACCTCCCCCATTAATGGATTACTAAACTCTTAAGTCTTTTCTTTGCAATTCCTAATGTACTGTCATTTGAATGAGCTGGAGTTTATTTCTGTCATCTCTTCTTACAGTCATCATGTGGACAAGATGGGACATGTGGCTGCATGGTTGTTTTCCTGCTACATGACCTGTAATAAGTTGTAAGCATTAAGAAAAATCAGTAAGACTTGGCAGCTATGTATCTTCAACCAGCTGGATTGCAGAGATGGTAAAGTAGGTTTTTATCTGGTGGTCTCAGTTCCAATTCTACCATGTGTAATGATAACCTTTACCCAATGACATTTGAGTAAAGCCAGATATAATTCACAGAACCACAGAATGGTAGGGGTTGGAAGGAACCTCTGAAGATCATCCAGTCCAACCCCCTGCCAGAGCAGGATCACCTAGACTAGGTCACACAGGAACACCTCCAGGTGGGAAAAAAGAAAGAAAAAAAGAAAGAAAAGAAAAAAAGAAAAAAGGAAAAAAGAAAAAAGAGAAAAGAGAAAAGAAAAAAGAAAAAAGAAAAAAGAAAAAAGGAAAAAAGAGAAAAGAGAAAAGAGAAAAGAAAAAAGAAAAAAGAAAAAAGAAAAAAGAAAGAAGAAAGAAGAAAGAAGAAAGAAGAAAAGAAGGAAAGAAGGAAAAAGGAAAAAGGAAAAAGGAAAAAAAAAGGAAAAAAGAGAAAAAAGAATAAAGAAAAAAGGAAAAAATTAAAAAAAGAAAAAAGAAAAAAGGAAAAAAGAAAAAGGAAAAAAGGGGGGAAAAAAAGAAGAAAAAAAAGAAAGCTTGATTCAAGTTCTGAGTGCCACAAGAAGAAAAGGAAAAAAAAAAGGGAGACTATTTTTTACCAAAAGACAGTGGGAAGCTTTCCTAAACCTGAAAGATCCCCAGAGGACTGTCAGATCAGGTAACTATATTCCTGTAATGTCTACTAGTTCAGAATATCTAAATTTCTTTTCTACAGAGATCATTTGAACATCCCAATCATTGTCATACTTTCAAGAGATCAAACAAGAGGCTTTCCTCTCTTTTGTCCAAACTTGCTATGAAAAAATTGGAAATGAAATAAAATCAGTTTACCTATCCATTGTAAATGATGCCAAGAAATATTAATATCTAAGGCAAACTGGCAATGTGCAAAAATGACAAATTAAAGTCTTATGAGTTGGTCTCCAAGTTCATGCCTTTTTTTGAAATGTCTGCATACTTGCCACCTCCCTAACAAAAATATCATGATGATATAATGGAAAGTTGATATAATAATAATAAAGCATTCAAAAATGCCTTTAGTACACTTCAGTACTAATGAATGAAATCCATAAATGAATGTTAATCACATTACAAAATATGGTGAATTCCCAGCAATGCTGCATTGGGTGCTGAAGAAGAAACAATCCAAGTGTTATCAAGAACTAATGTAATTCAGCATAAGTAAAGATGCTCCAGGCTAATATTTTATACTGCACTAACTTAATGCAGCACACTATTCCAGTTCGTTACAGCTAATTTAATAGACAAATTAGTACTTCAACATGTCCACCAATTATTGTCTTCTTATAGTCATTGAAACCTCACCTATTCCTGAAACACAGGAAAGACACTGGCCTTACCCCATAGGAAAAAGCTACAGAGGTAAAAACATGTTTATTCTGGTACATGTGCCTATTCCAAAAGTGCAATTAAACACCTTCTGAAACAAAGGCTCCTTTGAACAAGTATACGAATATCTTCTGCTGCTCAAAAGCAATCAGAGCAAGCAACAGGTTTTAAGGCTAGAGCTTGATCTTGGATCAGTCAAAAGATGTTCAGTTCTTCAGCACAGCTCATTCTGTGCTATTGTGAACAGTCTGCTGAATCTAGTCACTTCTGCTTACAGCTGAACTTGCCCTGGCAAATTATAGAATATGGCAATGTATACAGTAATATATTCGTACAAGAGAAATTTTCACAATGAAGGTAAACCTACTTGCAATTTATTTTCTCCTGCTCTCTAGCAGCCGACATGCAAATATAGGAAGAACAAGTTATTGCTACATCCACCAGTAGGGAACAAAAGCTGCATATTACTCCAAGCCTTGCATAATGAATGTCCAACCCTTCTTTCTCCACCACAATTTTAATGTTTATTTCTAAAGTGCTTATATTGTAGTAGTGAGTAGAATCAAACATCAAGAAGTAACTTGACCTTACAGTGGTAAAGGAAGCACTACCTCCTCGTGAAAGCTGCCGTAAAAGCACAAGCTAGTATTTGAATTTCCTGGATGCTGTTTTGGTTTACCTCTGCATTTCTGCTAACCAAAGAGACATTTTCTTCTTGATGGCTCACCAGAATTTTAACTGTCCTGTTCTAACCCAGTATGGCAGGGACAGTCTTGCTCTCTAGAGCTGGTCTGGTGCCTAGTTTCAATGGGATACTGATCCATAACTCTGGCTTCTAAAAACTGTAACACACAAGTAATAAATAGCAATAAGTAACAATGAATGATTCAGAACACCAGCTCTCATCAGTGCCCTCTGTCTACAAACATTTCTACATTTTCTTCCACCACTAGAACTGAAATTGAGCCAGTAATTGTGGGAAATTTTAGACAAGTATGTCAAACACAGACAAGATAATAGTGTCTGTCACCCTCTTTTTAAAAAAAGTAGCATTGTGGGGTGCCATTTTTATTGTCTATCAATGAATTCCAGATTGTTTACTCAATTCAAAAATAAAAATTAAAAGGATTTTGAAAGTAAGCAGTTAGAAAAAGTCACAGAAAACTGAAAAATTACCAGAAGATTTCTTTAAGATGTAAGCAGTATCAAGCTTCAAAACACAAAACTGGACAATAAATATTCAATACATTTATGAAAATAATCCAAAACACCGTGACAATTCCCATTGTCTTGTAAAACAATAAAGAGTGACCCAAGAAGCAAGCCAAAATAGCTTGTTTTATGCTATCATTTAAACTGATGGACAATCCACAAGAAGAGGATGAAGAAAACTACTTCAGAATTTTCAAGTACTAATTTATGCTACTTACACTGGTCTTTTTACTGAAGCCCAAATGGTGTCTTATCAGATCTATACTTAGGGCAGTTTTCATGCTAGGCTTTGGACTAATGCTCATTCAAAGCTGTTAAACGATCACCTTTATCCTGTATCAGAAACAAAGCTTCAATTGTGGCACAGGCAAGGAAGCACAATTTTCTTTTCAGTTGTACTGAACTGGTTGTGTGTTTCATATAAATTAACTTATTATTTTAGCTGAGGATCACCAAGGCGTAATAAAAGTATGCCAAATTTATTTTGCTCCCATCGTGTCCAGAATTCATGGCTGGGAATGACGAACACAGAGTGTGGACTTAGGAACACAAAATGCATAATGTACAGCAGGGCATTATTCACAGACTGGCAAGAAGAGCTCTCAGAAAATAGATACAGTTGGCATTCTTTATCCCTCCAAGTGACACAATATGCTTGCAGTGTCCTGAATTCTGGAAACATGTGTGGACCAATATGACATATTTTTATTCATTATATATAACTAGAACCTCTGACAGGTGTTCAAGTGCCATGATGGGAGATGCATATACTGTAGCCTGACGGCATTTTTTCTGAGAATCACAAATACAGATACAGCTGGTATCCCATTTACCTATTTAGAAAAGTACTTTCAAGGGTCAATACGTGTTATAAGTAAGTCACTTTATTGGGAATTGGTAGTAATCATTATGTCATCAAGACATACAATACTATAATATTAAAATATTTATTTCTTGTAATGAACTTTTAAATTTCAAATTACTGCAGTGAAGTAACACTATTATTCAGACTAGTGTAATATAATGAAAAAAAATCTGACACATTCTTTTCTTCCCCTTCTGGAGTCTGTTTCTTCTTCCCTTGTACTTTCTGTATACTTTCACAGCTTTGAAACAGCTACCTGCAGCACTACCAGAGTTGAATGGCAAAACTAAACATACTTATACTGAGAAGTATAAGACAACCAGATACCTTAACCCAGGCATCCACAGGATATCCCACATTCACATTGGAAAATGTTAGCATATGCCTTTTAATGCCTTTGCTTATCTGGAAAATAATGTAGCTAGTAATGTTTCAGTCACCAGCCTGTAAAGGTAAATTAAAGCCCATAATCTAAAGAAATCCTGAAAATAGTTATGCTATAAATGGAAGTAGCATTTTGTCATCCACTTTCATTCAGAGTGGGTTTGTTTCATGCTTTACCATTTTAGGAAGATAGGATAGAGAGACACATTCCGTAAACATCTTTGAATTATTACATGCTTGGTGAAAAACTAATAATTAAGTGATGCAGAGGCTGTTAGACTTTTTAAACTAATTAATCTTACAGTATTTTGGTAGTTTTTTTGTTTGTTTGGTTGGTTAGGGGTTTTTTTGCCATCTTTGCAATGAAAGATCAGTAGACGACTGAGTACAGAAACTGCTTTTCTACCCATGAAGTGTGGAAAGCAGTAATCATCACACTCTAAATGGCATGGGAAAGGGTGATAAATAGATTGAGGAAATTTTCTTCCATTTTCAAAAATTCTTACATAGGACTGACTGTTGCATGGGAGTAAACTCAAGGGAAAACTATGACATAGAACTTGGAAAATGTAGGTGAAGTTCACACATCAGAACTGCACAGTATACGTCACTTTCAATGCAAAGCCAATGTTATACTTAGGATGAAAGCCATACAAGGAAACAGAGAAGAAGAAAAAAAGGAATTACAGCACAGTGTGAAAGAACCAAGTGGCTGATGGGACAGAGGTTACTACTGCAAGCAGAGGTATGTCCCCATTGGACTTTCAATATGATTGCTGTATGGTTTGACTCACTTATCTGTTTTACTCAGAGAAGAAACCAGACCACATGGAAATAAAGTTTATAAAAAATGAATTTTTATAATTTTTTTAAATAAACAACTTTGTGCTTTATGTAAAGCATGACCGAGACTCTACATTTGAAATGTGAAGACAGCGTATCACCAAATCTGAAAAATAAACCAGATTTTATCCAGGAAGTAGGTACCTTTTCACAGGAAGGCAACAAAATAATGTCAGAGACAATAGGAATACTTAGTTACCTAAAGATAAATATGGGCTTAAGTGTTTCTTTGTATTGGGGCCAGAAACAGGACAAGACAACCTTGCAATTGATATTATATAACACGCGTAAGTGACACAGAACAAGTACACAAATCAAACCTCAGCTTTTCAGAGATGGATGATATTTAAAAAACCCTCTGGAACTGTGTTGCAGCTGGAGACAAGTAGATCTCGGACAGAGATTGGGGTAATTTACTGACATTACATTAATTCTTTGACTAATTGCTCCAAAAAACCCCAGGGATTAAATGACAGAAAGAGATACATATGTCCCAGAAGCAGAAGGAAAAGACATGGGGAAATGACGATCAGCCAGAACGCCAACTTCAGGCATCTCAGTTTGTGACCAGCAAGACTCCAGAGTATGCAAGCCATCGTTCATCTCAGACTTCCATAGGCAGACATCAAGGGAGACAAGGAACGTATACACCAAAAACTGTCTTAAACCAGGGGGAATACTGATGATGCAAAGTAA
Organism: Mesitornis unicolor; assembly: GCF_000695765.1. Taxonomy (NCBI): domain Eukaryota; kingdom Metazoa; phylum Chordata; class Aves; order Mesitornithiformes; family Mesitornithidae; genus Mesitornis; species Mesitornis unicolor. The sequence continues at coordinate 55,960 of NW_010169928.1, forward strand.
AGTCAGTGCAACTACCCATATTATTTATTTAGAGGAAGGAAAGAAAGTTGTTTTTAAAAAAAGAGATCTCAGCAGCAGGCAAGCTAACAGAAACTCTTAGCATACTCTGGGGCACAATACAGGAATACAGTACTTCTTGTAGATGAGGTAATTCCTAGCAAACAAGAAGGTAAGAATGACTGGATTTAAGGAACAGCTGTATTTGATTTACATTGGACTTGTCAAGGCCTTATCTTGAAGGCATATTGAAGTTCTATAGTTGGCATAGCAAATTACTAAGAAAAAGTTTCTTTATTAAAAAGAGGAAATAAAAGATATAGGTAGCAGTGAGACAGTACCACAGAGGAAAAGATTTTTTTAAAACAAACAAATCCGAAAACCTAAATCACAAACAAAACACAAACAAACCCAAACATCTTAACATCCGTTTTTCAGTCCAGAAGCTAACTGTATGCGACGGAAGAATCCCTCTGCAGTACCAGTCCTTGTCTCTACTTTAATCTGAATTCCTCAAACCACACTTCTTTCAGTTTCCCTGGTTTGTGCTTTATGGAAAAAAGAGCTCCCATGCTAGATGGGACCAATAGTTTATGTACCCTGATATCCTCTCTTCAACAGTGGGCAGTTCCAGCTGATTCAGTAAGAGGTGCAGCAGAATCTGCTCAGCAGATGGCTGTAGGATGAGCTGCCCCAGTAAAAGCTGTTTAACCTCTAAACATAAGAAGTGATACAGTGATAGCGGTCACTCTCAAAGCTTTCTTTTAATTTCTTATTGAAACTCTATGTCCTTTTGTAAGACACATAAATATCTGGTGGTTTTTGAAAAAAAGTTGGGTTTCTTGGGGGTTTTTACTTTGTTTGGGGTTTGCTTGTTTATTTGGGGTTTTTTTTCTATCTGTCTGACTCTGTGTTTCAAGCCAGGTGCCCAGAATTAGAATCATAGAATCAGAGAATAAAGATCATCTAGTCCAACCTCCCTGCAGTGAGCAGGGACATCTTTAACCATATCAGGTAGCTCAGAGCCCCATCAAGCCTGACCTTGAATGTCTCCAAGGCTGGGTCCTCCACCACCTCCCTGGGCAACCTGTTCCAGTGTTTTACCATCCTCATGGTAAAGAACTTCTTCCTAATGTCTAATCTAAATCTACCCTGTTCTATTTTAAAACTCTTTGTTCTATTGCTACACGCCCTTATAAACAGTCCCTCCTCAGCTTTCTTGTAAGCCCCCTTCAGGTACTGGAAGGTCACTGCCTGAGGAACATTAGAGTGAAAAATCACTGATGTTGATAAACTGCCAGTTTATCATGGCTAAAGTGTTTCATTGTTTCTTTCAAGCTAACTCAGGTATTTCAACATTTACATTACAGCACAGAGATCCTTCATAACATCTGGAAATTTTGTTATACAAACCACTGCTTGAGCCCTTTGTCACTGCAAATAAATAAAAGCTGGAAAAGCAGCATGATATTTCTAGGGTGACTTGGGTGCTTCTGACTTTATCTTTTTAGTGGGACGAAGACCGATAACATTTTTCTTCTTTGTTACATGACTAAGTAGTTTGCAGATTCAAAGATAACATTTTGTTATCCACATCATGACTACTTGGTTTCTTCTCTAAGCCTCTGAGGGGAAGAGGAAGCCCATTTTAAAAGGCCTTTCGAAACTCCTAATGGAGTTTGTTAACAAGTAGGTTTTGTTGTCCACCCTCTCACTTCCCCTTATCCACTTATTTATCTCTCCTCCTCTTCAATATGTAGCACAGTAGGTATCCTAAAGAGAGAAATGTTTCAGAACCTCATTCTGTTAATCCCTTTGTGAATTTCATTAAGATCAAAGCATGTTCTGCCCCAAACCTTAGATAAGATCATTAGCAAAGACTCTCTGGCCCCAAAACCTTACAGTGTAAAAATCAGCATTGTACACAACCATGAGTACAGATCCGCCATCATTAACATAAAGTTAGAAATCTTGGATAAATTTAATAAAAATACTGAAATACATACAATTTCCTTCACCGCAACAAGAACTACCTATTTGTAAATCCATATACTTATAACTGCTAGCCTGCCCCTACATACCAAAGCAGGTGTTTTAATACATACTTAATATTATTTTCTATGGCTCCTTAGGACTCTGTGCAACCACCCACACAAAATATTACTCCCATGCTACTGTTCAGAAAGCAGCAGCAAATTTCCACCAACAAACAACAAAATCCCCAGGCCAAGGTGCTGGCAGCGGGAATATGCTGCCATGAGGAATAGGTAAACCACGTTCCCAAAGGCCTCTCCAGACAGGAGAGGTCTTTCTGTGAACCTAATCCATAGGTTTATTTTTCCAACCAATAACATTCATTTAGCTTTTCCTCATGGCAATTATCACAATTATTAAAAAATCTCCAGATCATTTACAGCACGCAAATACCTATAAAAATCGACATCTCACCATGTCAGTTTTGACACAAATCAATTATAATACTTGGCATCTCATGTGAGCAGGCTAGAGAACTACCAAGGCAGCTGTGCTCCTCCACCTTTCAGCGTCTGTTAATTTAGGAAACCTCTTTGAAACAAGTGAAGTTATGTGAGAGAGATTACCAGACTACGGCGGGCCTGCAAAAGAGACAGCAATGCTGCTGCCCACCAACCGGGCACATTTTCTTCAGTATTCTCAAAAGTCAATAAGAGAATATTCCTGTAAGGCAACAGCCTGCAGTAGAAAAACTCACTAAAAACAAAATATTACAAAAATGATAGAGATTGGAAAACTTGCTGTCAGTTTAGACATTTCAGGGGAAGCCACGTGTACCACAAACTGCTTTTTGGAAACTGTATTAAAACTTAACAAGGGGAAAGGAGGACCTCACGAGTTAGAATTAATCAAACGTTTTCAAACGGTGCACGGAAAGGCAACGCTATTAGCCTGGCAGGGTCAGATCAGTGTATATAAAGGAAGGGAAAGGGGATGTGAAGAGAGAAATAAGAGTAAGAAGTTACCTGAGGGAGCAACACGACTTTCTGCTACATGTCTGCAGGGTGTCACTTGCACATTTCCTGATGAGTGTGCGAGATGCAGGGGCCCAGGTGCAGTCAGGGGGCTGCGGGGGTCTCTGTAAGGAGAGGGGAGGCCGGGGCTGCCCGGGCTAGACACAGCCGGTCCCAGCGGCCCCACCACAGGGCACTGCTGAGCCCCCTCAGCAAGGAGCGGGCGCCTCGGGGAAAGTGCAGCCGAGAGAGGGCAGAGCGCTGCACGGCTGTGATGGATGAGGGGAAAAGGGTGAGAAACACCCTCGCTCTCCCTGCGAGCCCCGACTGGAGAGTGGGAGGAGGGGGTCCAGCCGCACCACCACTCCCCCACAGAGAGATTCCCCTGGAGAGCCTCGCCGGAAGAGGTAGGTATCTCATGCTGGCGCAAGCGAACAGCTGAGAGGGCACTGGCTGCAGAGTGGATCTGGTGTGGACTAATCGCAGCCACCAACTCCTCATCCATCCCTAAGTGATACCCCTATCTTTATCTAGACCCTCAAGTCTTTTTTTTCCCTTTTTTTCTCCCTTCCCCTTCCCCTTCCCCTTCCCCTTCCCTTCTTCCTATTTTACTTTCGCTCTCATCCTGTGGAGAAGGAGGAGTGAGAGCACGGCTGGGTGGGCAACCAAGCTCAGCCCAGCACAATGAGAAAGTGCTGTATACTTTCAGTGCTTAATACGATATTAAAACCATTTTAATGCTTAGTCACTATGACATAAGATACTTGATAGCTCTATTTTTAAAGGTACTCTGAATACTAGAGAATTCAAGCCAAAGTATTCAGACAACATGCAGCTTAGGTAGTATGACTGAAGTACTGAATTTAGGCAAGCCAGCACAGTCTGGTCATCTAAGGCTTAGTAGTCACCAACTGTCGACAGGTAAACAGGTAAGAGCTTGACTTCCATATGGAAAACTTGTTAGTATACCTCCCACAGTCAAACACAAGTAAACACAAGACAGGGATGCTTATCACCGGAACTTAAAATACTGCTTTTCACATGCTTTGCAATTAAAATTTATTAAGCAAATTAAGAGAATTTCATTCAGTGGGCAGCAGGTTTAATCTTTGCGGAGGCAGATTATAAAGCAGGACTCTAGCTACCAAGTTCATTTTAACTTGCATCTGTGCGGTTTTTCATGAAATTCATTGAAGAACTTCCATCAGCTTGAGTGAGACCAGGATCAAACACTTGAAAGAGTAATTGTTTTTAAAGCACTGCAAGCAACGAAACTTGTCACAATATTCAATAATTTATTATTACCTTTTTTGTTGTTATTATCTCCATCACTACCATCTGACTCTGTTAATAATTTCTCAATCCTTTCACGAGTGAACACAACAAAAATTAAGGATTTTTTTTAAAATTTATTTTGTTGTTAAATGGAGAACAATAATTCAAATGGATCAAATGTTTGAAGACAGATATAAGCAGGCCTTTGCCCGGGGATTGTAAGTTAACCTTGTTTAAAATTACCAAAAAGAGAATGCACAGAATTTTATTTTATTTTAAAGATTTTTCTAAAAAGTAAAATAAAACCCAGTTAATTAAGTTATGGCTTTGCATTTGTGACATCTATATATAGCTGTCAGTTAACAGGATTTGCATCCCCCTGAATAAATGCCAAGAAAGTAAGTGATTTAGTAAACTCACTTATATACAGAGTTCCTAAAGTGCCATGCAAAAATCTTTTATTGAAAAAGATTGAAATTGCTCATATCTTAAAATAACTTTAGCACATGATATAGAATATACTATAGTCAATTTGAGTTTTTGGAATTTCAGAAGGTAATTAGGCCCCCGTTCTTGGAATACGATCTCTGCTATTACGATTACCAGTGAACTCTAAATATTTTTCTTCACAGATTTGTACCTGTCAGAGACCAGCCAGAAAGTAGTACCATTGGAGAATAACTGCACATAGGAGACCATCTTTAAGTAGGCTGATTCGGCCACCTATGTAAAAAGACAATTCTCTATACTTATGTGTGCAGGATGACAATTGAATGAACAACATTAAGGTGTACTTTGATCTGCGCACAGGTGAGAGCTGGGCAAAACTTATTCGCAAACCATGAAATTTCCATGAAATGTAGTTTCAGTTTGAAACTTCCACAAATACAACCCAAACTAGTAAAAACAATTTGTTCAGAAATAACTTTGATTTTCTGTTTATGGGTGTTTCTGATCAATCACGCCTGCTCATCCGTCACTATCACATACAAAGATAGATGATAATCTTTTTTAACCCAATGGTTTGTGAATGTAGGAAAGTGGCTTTAGCCAGTCACCTACAATGAAATACAGGTACTTTTTGTTTGCTGAAGGACACATGCACCCACAGTTTCTGGGACAGCTGTCTGGATAATCTGATAATCACATATGGCTACCAATATACCTTAGTCATTCCTCTGTGCATTGTAGAAGTATGTAAGTATGCGTAAGTACCAAACCAGATACAATAGCTCACGTGACGCCACTTCCTGGGTAAAGTGTCCCAACCACTAACATAAATTGATGTTTTATTTTTGTATCTCAAATAATTTGAATAATTTACAGATGTGGAAAGAAAATGCTTCATTCTACAAACAACATATTTTTGTTACCACTAGCTGAATGTGGTCCTAGTTTTCTGACTCAGTGAGACAAATAACCCCCCCCACACACAAATTAAACCCTTTGAAACAGTTTATCAGCTACTTTGATTAAGTAGTTGATCAAGTAAGGCAATCAAGATCAACTTGATCAAGTATGCCAAATTACTTACAGAATCCTATTGATCAATTCCCCCACATATAACTATGCAATAATAGAAAAAACAGTTCAAAAATAAATAGTAAAAATCTTAATATTGAAGCCATCTTAATTTCTATAATCAAAGCCAAACTGACAAGTTTAAAGATTGTGTTAATAGTCTCGCTTCTTACTTTACATTTTGTATTGTCTTAGCCCTTGAAACTCATCCTTTCTGGACACCTCACATAAAAGCTCTGCTTGTAGCATGGGGCAAGGTTTGCAGTGGGATTTCTCAACTGACATCTTTTTGTGAAAGTAGCATGAAGTGGATAAATAGAGAAAGAGCAACCATCCTGAAATCTTTTAATCCAGCTCCATTTACCTAAACTGACACATATAAAGTCACTAGTAACTGCCATGTCAGAGCTGAGTCAGAGAAAACTGAAAGCTACAAATGTAAACAAGGGCAGTTGTACTTGTTAAAACCACTCCAGAGAGCAATGGACTTTGTGTGCTATGCTGAAGGCATGAAATTGGGGGTTTTTGGGGGTTTTTGTTCATGTTTTTTTGTTGTTTTGTTTGGTTTGGTTTGGTTGTTTTTTTTACATTTACACTGGAGCCTCTAGTATTAGGGTGAAGGCAGATGTGCTAACTAGCCCCTGGCTAAGATTATATTCATTGCACACACACTGAACAGGAATATGCATGCAGCTGCCAGTAAACCTATAGTTCTGTATCTTAATGAATTTGTTTTACCTCCACTCAGCACAGCTTGCATATCTATTTGGTATGGTGTGCTCATTGTTTATCTTCCTCATGACCATCTAGACAAGCTCAGATATTGTTTCCATAGCTACCACCTGTACATTACTTAAACTCTCCCCTTACCCAGGCCTAAATTCCTACAAACGCTTCTTTTTAGCAGCTTTGCCCTGTAAAGAGTAGCAAATTTTCATTAGTTATTCTAAATTCAGAAAATCTGACTTTCAACATACATTCATGGAATTTTACAGACCAGATCTTACAGCTTACATAAAACAATGCAACTTCAATGGAGCTAATGGAGCAGCAAAAGAACCATAAGAAATAAAATCTTGTGCTAATCAAGCTTTGCATGCAACAAGGACCTCTGAACACAATCTACTACATATCAGAAGCTGGTAAAAAGACAGTGCAACCAAGTCCAGAGAAACCTACACAGGAACAATGGATTGTCAGGCAATGCATGGAGTACCATAAACTTTACCACTTAAAAGCAAAAAGCAAGTCCTAAGTTAAATTATGTAAATTACGTGGTGTACCAGAAAAATCATTGCCTGACACAAATGGATACAAGAAGGTCACATCTTCAAATGTTTCAAGGTGAGAAGCACAGGAAGCCAATCTTCGTTTGGAAACGGGCAGCATTTGTGACACCTGAACTGGTTCACTGCACCTCAGGCAGCAATCCAAAGCTACTAAATTATAACCACAAACCACATACGATTACAACACATCTAGGAGATTGTGTCGTAACAAAAATCTATTTTTGAATAAAGTACATAGAATAATGAAAGGGACATTGTATTTTTGTAAATATGTTCTTCAATAGCTTGAGATATCACACAAGAATGTAGCAATACAGAGCGCAACATACGATCAAGACTCATTTTACCTAGTACCAGAAACAAACTCTGAGCAACAATGCATTTTTACAGCAAAACTTTTCATTCACATTCTTACATAAATCTCCGAATGGTGTGCCTAAAGAAAAATGTTTTAAGTCTCTAATTTTCAAATGTTACTTTATTTTTAAATAAAGAAATATAAAGCACATGAAAAGAAAGTGTCTCCCAAGAAGACATTTGCTAATGCAAGTTGATTATATAATCTCATTCAGAAAGTCATCAGACTTTACCTCTGAATTGGATTTGGCCTGAGTCTTGCTGCTGACATTAAGAGGCAATTCCAGAACATTAGAAATCTATTCTTACCATCAGAGGAGCATTTTCCAGCCTAATTTTAGTCAGTTAATAGCCTTTTTTTCTGGGCCAGCAGTGTTCTTTAGCATAAGCACCCCTTCTCTGACCCTAGCATTCATCTCTGCTATGCTTTTATACAGATCTGTTACACACTTCCCTCCAGCTTTCAGTTTATGAGGCTAAACAACAAGCTCTACAGTTTCTCTCCTGAGGCTGCTTTCTGATCCTCACATCCATCCTAATCAAAACAATAGAGTTTTTGACTGCAACAATTCAATAATGTTGTAAATTAAGACCAAGATATTAATAAACAGAAGCTTAAGTGTAGGCTCCTGAAACTCCATTTGGACAGCCAGGAGGTCCAAAACTGGAAAAATACATAAATAGATAAATAGATCCCAAATTTAACAGAACTTGCTGGGTGGGTTATGCTGAATTTTAAAATGAAACAGATGTAATGTTGCATCCTCATCTTACACCATCTTTACCATAAAACCCCCCAAATCCATAATTATATTTTGATCTTATCATAAGATGTCACATTATCATAATTTACAGACTTTCTACAAACTAGAAAAGAGACAGGAAATGAGTGTAATTTCAGTATTTTATGAACTCTCTACTACCACATTTCCAGTCTGCATATTAGGCCATTGAACAAAGCAGAGGGGAGCAGAGGGGTGGGAAAACATAAAAGAAAACAGAACAAAAGAAAACCAAACAAACAAAGCAAACAAAACAAACGAAAAACAATAAGGGGTAATCTTCCACCGAAGTCTGTTGCTTTGGCTCTGCACTGAAGCTCTTCTTCACACTATACCTGAATTCCCGTTGTTTTCGTGTGACCTTCTTGCACACATCAAGCCTCACACAATTAATAATATCACAGGAATCCTTTGCTAGACTCAGTCCTAACCACCATTAGGAATTTAACCCAGTGAAGTCCGGAGGTACAGAGTAGTGCAGCTCAAGAGAAAACATGGAGAAAAGAGACTACTATGAGGGGTCATGACTTAGAACCAGTTAGATTTGGATTTTCTTAAAATAACAGATATGTAATGTAGCATGGAAACTTTTCCAAACAGAAAGCAGAAATATGTACCTCCACTCGCTTCTGCTTATGAAGGAAGAAGACGCATGACAGCTCTGTGCTGATAATAATTTCTTATTATCATGTCCACCTACTTAATTTATAAAATACAGAGTTATTTGGTACTTGCACAAAGCAAGTGTAGGAGACCTTAGCTTAAAAGTCTGACACATGTGAAAACATCCTTGCTTCTCTCTCCTCATTTTCTAAGCTTGAAGCTAAATTCAGATCTGAATTTAGTTATTAATTGCTGTTAGGAACAAAGTTCCACACCCCACACTTCCCTCACCACTTTGTGACAGAAAATTACCCTTTTGAATACTTGATATGAACTGTTTGCCTTGTTGAAATTAAAGGTATACAAAGTAAAGAGATAGCAAAGGTATCTATGTGAACTTCTGGAGATTTGTCTTTCATTTGTATGTTTGAATATACATACATGTGTGTGTATAGGATATAAACCTATATTAGATGTTCTGATAACAATACACTTTGTCTTAGCCAAAAGGACATATTGGTCTCTTTCTACATTTTACAAAGGTCCTGGTTCATGCCTTGGCAATGATGAGTGGCAAGTCAAGTAAGAAGTAAGGAGATCTCTTAATTACTCTCTGAGTTGCAAAGAGAATATAATATCTGTTCAGATGATCCTTATATTCTCTGGAGATCTATTTAATGACTGATTTTTACCACAGTTGTGAAGAACACAGTAGGAACTTGATGGCTTTTTGCTAAATATGGTCAATAGTCCTTGTAGGTCTTCCTGCTGTAACATGAAAAGCAAACTACTCTGGAAATACTACCAAGGCAGGGGTTCCCATCCCCACCCACTTCAAACAAGGAAATACCATACATAAAAGCTTGATTTTGGCTAGATAATACATATTAATCTTCTAGCTTATGAGTCGTTATCTCACTACAAAACACAACAATAATTCATCTTTGTGAATTATCTCTCAACATGCAGCCAAAATTTTGTATGTTCTCAGCTAATTGTTCTTGAACAAGAAAAAAATATTTTAAAGGTAAAATTATTGTGGTTAGCTATAAATTAATAAAAAATCCATCTATGATACATCAGAGATTTTTTATTCCTCTCCATTCCTCAATGATTTTTAAAATGGCTTTCTTTGTCACAGTTGAACTGGAAGGTCAAATTTTGGTTCTTTTCTGAGCATTTACTCAGTGTCATATCAAACTGAAAAATTATGGCTTTGAGTGCTGCTGGATTGAGAGAAACACTGCTGAAACTTTTAACAAAAGTAAAGTTCATTTCTGGACTCCAGGAACTTTTCTGTAGGACCAGAAAGAAGAATGAAATCCTCACTCCATTACAACAGAGAGAGCATTGCCATTGAATTCTCACTTAATTCAAATTCTGAATAGCATCCTGAAAGGCTTACATCTAAGTACAAATAACTACTGCTTCGTTGTACCTTCTCTTGACCAGCTCCCTTAACACCACAGCAAGAAACATAGCAGATGAAATCAAACTAAATTCCAGAAGGCAAAACTCTGTCACATTATTTAGCATTTTAAATTGCAAACAAACCCATTAAAGAAAAGATCCACTGAAGTAGAAAGGAGATGAGAAAGATCCAAATAATTAGTGTTTATTTTTCATACTGCATTAACTAGAGGTGTCAATCTTCATTAGAAACTCTGCAAGTTCTGCATATTCATGCTGCAAGAAAATATTATGTCCCCTAAGAGTCTAGTAAAACCAAAACATTTTTAAAAATCAGAATAAAATAGAAGAAAGCTGGAAATAAGACATTATCTCCTTTGTCAAAACTGAGATCTTGAGCTCCAAGTGATGCATTGATTTGTACTAACTTACCCACTTCTAGAGTGGAAGAGGTAAAAACAAAACCAAATTTTAATGGGCAATGCAATCAAATCCAGATAGTCAATCTTAAAAGTACTTTCTCAGTGCTTCCCTCTTCAAAACAGCTCATGCAAATAAATGTATATTTTAAATTATTTTGATACCACCAAACAAACACAAGAGAGTAATTGCTCAGCTGTGCAGAACTCACTGTGCACCACTCAGTTTAACCTAGCAAGCTCTTGTTATGGGTGGTGGTCTTGCTCTCTTATTTTCTGCCAAGTTTGGCTAAAACCCTTTGCATTTGAAGGGAAAAGAGTTATCAATTCATTGCTGTGCCAAATGTTTATTAGGAATTCTCTGTTAAGCATAGATAATACCTAAAGACCCAGCTTCTCTTTCTTGCACACAATCACAGATAAGAATTTTTTTTAACCATTAATGGTAATTTACTAGCTATAGGAATGATAGACACAAAGCAAACTTTTTGTTGTTTCAAACTAAGGAATGCAGGTAATACAGAATGTAAAAAAATAAACAGCTTATCTGCTGGGCTGGGCTAAAAGTCAGTAAAGATCAATACTCTCAAAATAGTTGTGGGTCTATGTGTGATGGCATACATACCAGTATTCATTCAAGTCCACCAAAGTTTTTTTAGCTTACTGGATGTATTTCTTTTTGACACTTCCATTTTTCCTTTTCAACTGCTATTCTTAACATGACTAGGTGCCACTGACAGCAGAATTCAGCCACCAATTTCTTCTTCACAGTCAAACTTCAATATCAACATCTTACAATAACATTATTTTTTTTCCTGCTAGTTTCTCATAGAATACCAGTAGGTTAGCAACTTTGCAAGAACCTCTCAACATAGGAATGTCAGTTAAGATTGTTATATCAGAATTTTTTTTTCAGCAACAGCATTACTTATGAGCTATAATCCCTTATAACAACAAATGATGCATAAATTCAGCTAAAGAAACCCTTCAAAAATGAAACATCTGCTCAGAAGCAGTAAAAAAAACTTTCACTCTTTAAAAGATAATCATAGAAAATAAGTACAAGTAAGTACAAGCTAGAAATTACTCAGATACATGAATAAAGAAAAGAAATACAACAAATTAAATTGATTTAGTATATGTTAATTAATTATAACTTTAAAAACTAATTATTCTGCAAATCCATTACTGAAAAACCTTTCAGCAAACCTTATTTTATTGTCTCTTTGATTGGACTCAAGTCTCTGAGAATATCTGCAGGAGCTGGATTCATGACTTGGGGCAAAGGTTATACATTTCAAAAGCCATTAGCTTCCTACCTAGTATGACCTCTGCCACAGACAGGAAAGGATTCTGCAGAAAATAATAATTAGACCTCACAACATCTCTTTGAGAAGAACATCTCTCTCTCTAATTTTCAGGTAGAAATCAGGCAAACTCTTCAGGGTAACACTGAATGCTCACTAATGTTCAGCGCATAGACCCCACATATTCTATCTAAAAACCTGTCCTTTCACTGCATGAAACATTTCTATAGTATACCAAAGCACTTAGGATTTAGTTTAATGTTCACATGAGATTTAGTACCAAAATTTTCTTCTTGTCATAGTACTAAATCCAGGAGAAACATGTTTTGTTGATACACTGTGATACACCGCACAAGTCTTGTACTCTGTGCTTTATCTTGTCCTACATCCAAAGCTCACCGAAATAGGGGAGAATGGCTTTTTCAGTGATCTATATGCAGGCTAGTCCCTCAAACACATGTACTGGTGCAACCTGAGAGGCAGAGCACTTCCCGAAAAAGACAGAAATAGCCTCAAGAAGTTTGAACTTCTCAAGCCCTGCTTACTCCAATATGTCTTTAACTGTATCTAGACGGACTTTCTAGGTTCAGAGTCTACTTTATCCCAGTAGTTCTGTGCATGTGTGCATGTGCACGCAGAAAATATTCAGCTCACAGTGTGCTTTAGCTAAGTTTCCATCCAATAATAGAAACTTCAGCTACTGGCAATTCCTTAGCCTCTCTAATAATTTATATTGCATAAACATTACAACTTGAAGCCAATTCAAACTCTCACTACTATTAGAAACACATTTCCACTTGTCATCTTTTTTTTTCTGTTTGTCTATATCAGATACAAATTGATTATCTATTATATCTATTATGAAGGCATCAGTGAAAGCTTACATTAAAAAGGAACAGTTACTACTTTAGATTAAATGCTAGATTAATTTTGGTTCACCACATGCTGAAAATTCCCAGCACTCCCCTCAAAAAAGAAACAGTAGGTGAACTAAAAAAACTCCCATAACTATATAAAAGAACTGTGAAGCAAATTATCATATCCCACTAATGGCTGTAAGGCATTGGAGTTAACTACAATAAAATTGCTGGAAAAATGTCATATCTTAAATTCCGTAGCACTTCCTGACTGCCATAAATTATAAAGCAATCTATCCTGCAGATTTAATTGCTGCTGTTAAGAATGCTACACAATATATTTTAAAGAAAAATTATATAATCTTAACTTTTATGGTCTGTCACATTGTTGCTTGTGCTAATAAGCTTTGTATCAAGGAAAACAACATTCCCTAGAGAAAGGAAATAGCACTCAAGATTGGACATCTGAAATGTCTGGAGTCCTCTTTTTAAGAGTCTAGCCCAAATTTTCCAACCCAGACTAAACTGAGAGTCCTAAAATATAAGCACAAAGCATGGACTGTTAAAACTTCTCTTTGAGCAGGCCAGACAAGCTAGGCACTCTCTGGATTAGCTAACATACTCTGACTCTCAGGTTATAAACCTCCTAAACCAAGAGGACTACATGGCATTTAGACTATCTTTTGACTTATGCTGTCTGTTCATATAGACATGACTATATCCCTACCTCAGTTGTACACAAGTACTCTTGCTTTCAAAGACCTGAAAACAACTAGGTGGGCTATATCCCACATGGAAACTGGTTTAAGCACTTACCTCTCTCTCCTCTCTTCTAAATTGAGGAGAAAGAAGGATTGTACAAATTCCTAGAGACAGATGCTAAGACATATGACTTGGAAAAGCCACCCCTGGTTCCACTTTCCCTCAAAGATGTTTACACAGAAGAGACCAAGTGTATTGTGTTTCTGTGAGGGATTTATGTTTTTTGGTAGTGGGGGAGGGCTATACAGATAGCCCTGTAAGAAGGTGCTAGAAGCTTCCCTGGCTCCCATTTCAGACCCAACTCTGACCACGGCCAAGCCAATCAACACCTCTGCAAATTCATGTATTTAAGAGAGGCACAGCACATGGCCTATGCTCTCTTGCCTTGGCCAGCATGGCCCCGGTATGGATGGCCTGGCCCCAGCTTAAGCTCAAACCCTGCTGCAGTTCCAGCTCAAGAGTGTCAGGAACCTCACAAGAAACAGTGGAAGCAACCTGCAGCAGAGAAAGGAGGGGGATGTGAGGAGAACAATTGTACACTCACCAAGGTTGGTGAAGGAAGAAAGGAAAGGGAGGAGGAGAAGAAGGTGTGTGGAGCCAAGGTTCCCCCTGCAACCCGTGGAGAAAGTGCAGGATGATCCGCCTGCAGCCTGTGGAGGCTCATCGGTGAGGCAGATCTTCATGAGAAGGTGGCTGACCCCAAGGAGGCCATGACTCCATGGGAAGTTGCGCTGAAGCAGTCTGTGGGAAGGACTGCACTGTGCAGATGGGGAGCCCACACCAGAGAAGTTCATGAGGAATACTGCAGCTGTGGGTAGAACCACATTTGGGCTTTTGTGGAGGACTTTCTCCTGTGGGAAGGGCGCCACGTGGAAGCAGAGGGAAAGTGGGAGGAGTCCTCCCTACCCCCTGAAAAGGAAGGAGTGGCAGAGACCGCATGGCATGAACTGACTGCAACCCCCCCTCTCATCCCCCTGCACCACTGGCTGAAGTGGAGGAGGTAAAGAAACCGGGAATAAAGCTGAGGCTGGGAAGAAGGGAGGTGCGGGGGAAGGTGTTTGACTTCAAGATCTGGTTGTATCTCTCACCATTCTATTCTGATACTTCTGGTTATGAACTAAATTGTTTTTCTCCCCAAGATGAGACTGTCTTTTGCCCACAACCATAACTGATGAGCGAACCTTCCCCCCCCATCTTTTTTGGCCTTGGCCTGTGAACTCTTTGTTACATATTTTCTTTCTCCCCATCCCATGTAGGGAAGGAGAAGTACATGAATGGCATCATGATGCTCAGTTACCCACTGGGCTTAAACCATGACAAAAATAAGTTCTGCAAGAACAGATTGATTTATACAAGTTTTTCAGTGAAGTTGTACTGAAGCCTGCAAGACTCATTAAGGACCCAGGACTAGACACTTTTTTTTCCTTTTTTTTTTTTTTTTAAATTGCTGTGAATTCTCATGGTTTACAGAGTATAAAGGGACAGCCTTTGTAGAACTACTATTGCCAACAAAGGGAAAAAAATATGTTCAAAAGAAAATTTACTGGGTTAGACCAAAGGTCTGACTAACCCAGTGTTCTTCCTGTTACAGTGTTCTTAAGTTGAGGTAAAGATAAGATTATTTTGTCTCTGCTCTGTGTACCACTTTATTTCTCTCCATATTGAATTTAATCTGCCATTTTATTGACCAGTCATTCAGTCTTGTAATATCTTTCTGCAATTCTTTAGTCAGCCTTGCCCTGAATATCCAGATTAACTTTGCCCTATCAGCAGGCTATCACTGCCCTGCTCACCCCCTTTTCAGGTTAGTTATTTCCCTGACAATCTGCCCATGCAAGGCAACTTTCATGAAAATAGCGAGAGGTGCAAACTACCCAACTCACCCTCCACTGCTGACCTGTCTTCACAAATCTAACCTTTCTGCCAGACACTGATTACCAAGCAGCAGGGCTGTAGCAACAGAGTTTTGAAAGTTTCAGAACAAAGCAAGCCATTACCCAGCAGTCTGGCATTCAAATTATATTGCTAAGGTACTCAATGAACCATACTTCCCCACTTATAAGCAGTAAGTCAAACAAATGGGATTAAATAAAGAGAAATGTCCTGGAAGAGGAGAAGAACATTTTGGAAATATATCAGGAACACCTAAACAATTCCATAGGCAATATTATCTTTTCCTCAGAACATGCCAGCAATAGTCTCTGTACTGAAACTGCTGAAATAGCTCCTTGTCCAGCTGCAGCATTCACCATTTCATATCCAAGACTGCAATGAATGGTCAGATTCATCTGATGCCCCTAACAGCACATCCTCCTTTTCCAGGTGCTATGTCCTCTCACAGGTTTACAGAGAGTGTACTTTGCTCCTGAAGCTCTTTAGGGACAACTCCTTAGATCAGCTCCCCTGAGAGCAAAGCCCTCCACCACTATTGGTTTACACTGTGTTTTCTCTCAGGCAGTTCCAGGAGTCACTCTGTTAAGTGCATTCTCTATCAGCCCCCACTAGCTAGGCTGCCCATTAACCTCCTGCCTATAACAGTGCTGGCCCTTGATCATTCTTATTAGTTGGATTCATTAATTATTCCACCTCCTTGCCACCTGCTTCTCCCACTTACTGTTCTTGGCCCTCTCAATCCACAGGTTTGCAGACTGCAAATTTACACTTGCCCATCCACAGTGATGTCAGCTTTTTCTGGGAGGATATAATGACGTACATCTTCTGTACACCGACCTGGCAACAACAGAGATTTCCTAAACAAAGCCTTTCTCTTTCTTCTAGAAACTTCTCGCAGCTACTTTTCTTCACCAAAGGATCCTTCACTTCAGGCTGCAGGCCATAATGAATAGCTTGACTGACCCAAATCCATTAGAGACAGGTGAGATGCCCATGATTTTGCCAGAAGAGCATAACTATTTTTATGACAACTGAAAATTAACTGACTTAACAGAAACACCCCAAAAATGAACATGTATATGAATTAAGTTTGTTTAGACCTGGTCAGCTTTCCTTGCCTCTCCAGCAGAGGCTGACAGGGGACTCGTACTATTAGAGACACAAGGTCATGTGGGACCATAGAAGCCTACCAGCTCATCGCATATGATGCTCTTAAGGAGACCTCAGGAAGCAATCTCCTATTCTTAGGCTTCATGCTTGTAGTTGTAGAATGGCTTCCCAGCATGGAAAAGATACTCACAGCTAACAACAAATTACTAAGTAAGCTCCCTTTTAATTTCATTGTTAGAGGAAATAATTATCTCAAAGGGTTCAAGTAATTTTGGATAATAATAATGAAAAGTATAGCATTACTCTTCATTAGAAGCTATAAAAAAATCAGTGTCTGACAAAAATGAGCATGCAGTAACACAGTACTTCCATTCAGGATTGTTTGGTTACAGAATGCACCAGCCTAGGTCTAAAGAAATCAGTACAGCTGGCAGGAATGACTAGAAACAGTTCTCAAGACAGTGCTGTTGCATTCTCTTCAGTCCTTGTATGTGTCACATGCAGACATATGTTCTGTTGACCAGGAAAGAAAGAAAAAAAAAACACACAAAAAACCCCAAACAAACCAAAAAAAATGAAAGAGAGAAAAAAGTACCCCATCATGAAGACAGAGCCATGAATACATACTTATGGAAGGAGAGAAGTAGCAAAAAGCAATGACTATAGATATAAATACAACCTGATGTGGCTTTTGTGCTCCAATCCTTTTTAGTTTGTAGGTACATTTTGTCATGGCATGCATCTTTTTTAGTTATGGGTCTAGGTATAGAAGTCTGTGCTTCCATCAACCCTTATTAGTCCACTGTAGCACCTCCTAACTTGGGTAACACTGAAGGATGCCAAGGAAAAAAAAAACATTAAAATTCAGTAGCCACTAAGTGGAGAAGGCAGGCCAGTAACAGGTGACCAGACCAATTCACATTCCAGTTATAGGCTCATTATGCAGTTGTAATACGTGGCTGTGAAAATTAACAGCAGCTTCTACTATCTTAAGCCTGCTCCAGCAGGGAATCTGGTGGGAACGCTTTATGAGCAGCAGCTGAATATTCTCAGAAGAGGGTCCGACCTACAGTGTCCACTCCATCTGGGAATCAGACTGACACAGCTTTAAATCATGACATAGCTTGCATGTAATATCCTCAGGCAGGCCCTCTCCCTCCTAACAGGCAAGTGGTTTCCTCCAGCTAGGTTGTCCCAAAAGCTCATTCGGGATTTTATAATTCTTAGGAGAACAGTTGTCACATAAGAAAGGAAGGAAATATTTATCCTTTTTAATTAAGAAAGATAACTATTTCCATTATGTTATGTGAACCTCCCACATAACGTATTGCTGGTTGCAGTTCTAATGCTCCTGGTTAAATAATAGCCAAAAACCAGCAACAGTGTGTACTTAAAGATCAAAACACAGGAACAAACTATCTTCTTTTGCAATGTTAGTATTTGAATATGTGTGAGAGAACAAATCTTTGCAATTAATGACTCAGTATTTAAAATTAAGGGAAAGGAATGAAATCCTTGCCCAATTTTCTGGCAAACAGTGAAGACTGTAAGTGAATTCCATTTGCTACTGTTTACTGCAATAGGTGGAGTTAGTGTGTTTTCTGAATTTTTCCTTTTTTTTTCAGCTTACTCCTGTCAAATTTCATGTATATTTTATATGGTTTAGTTATTTTTCAACTTAGTCTTTTGAAAAAAGGTTGGAGATTGTTGCAGTTTGTTGGATGTTTCCAATTAAAGGACATACTATGCAAGTTTCAAGATCACACAGGCAAATGTCAATTGGAAAATTATTCTTTCTTCCTCCCTTAAAATTTAGAATTTAATATTATTTCAAGGTCTGGAAAACCTCTTTTCTGTTTTTCCATTATTGAAAAAAAAAGTAGCCAAAAGGCAATGAAGGCAATCAGAACTGAGGAGGAAAAAGTGCATTGTATTTGCCAGGACCACTAGAAGTCTGTTTTAAAGCTAAGTTGCAACAGGAAGGGAGCTTTGATTTCAAACAGTGCTTTAAAGTGAAGGATTCCATCCAAATGCTATTACCAAGCAGATCCTTTTGTGATGGTAATGACATGTTGCGTGGGAAGTAGTGGTTTTACTTGGATGCAAAGGGAAAGAACATCGCCATGATTGATGTACCATGTGAGGGTTAAACCACATAATCACTAACTCTCACACTGCCCAATGCAGTAGGGTTGGGTTACTTAAGAATCTAAGATTTCTGAAGTTTATTATTAATATTATTATTTAGTTGTGGTGGTGAAAATGTTTAACAAATTAAATGCATTGTCTCTTAAGAGGGTGTCACTACTATTTCACCTACTTTTCACTAATGTGCAATAACTTACACTAAATTCTCTCTGCAGCTACCATATCAAAATAGTGGGTGGTCTTATTCAGCCAAAGCACAAGCCATTTGATAGTTCAGAAAGTTCTTAAAACATTGTGCAGAGAGAAAGTGCAAAGCAACTAATGATGAAACTCACTGTTATCAGTCCTTAATACTCACATTTCAATGTTCATATGTTGAGGGTTAATCACTGGTTTAAGCTCACTTATAAAAATTATAACATCTTCTTAGAGAAGCACTTCACACAGAAGTAACATAAAATAAATGTGTTTTGGTTTTTTTCTTTCCTTAGATAAAGATTATAAATGTACTCATGCCCTTGTTAACACATAGTTTAGAAGTAGCTTCAGCACTAATGAATTCAGGAGAACTAGTGATGATTTCAGTGAATGCAGGATCAAGTCCATAGCTCTGCTTCAGTCTGCTTCTACTTGGCAAAACATTCAGTCCTATATATAGAGTCAAGTGACAATTTAATACATGCTTAAAACGCTTTTCTGAATGGACAGGTCTCGGATTGCATTCAGATTGTTGAACTGTAGAACTGGGAGCACGGTGAACAGTAGTGTTCTCCCAGGGAGGCCTGCCATGTATCACATATGCCTTTCGCTTTCTCCTTAGCTGAAGGAGCCTCCAAGACTAACAGCCTTTACTATTTAAGTCTGCATCAGTTTTCAGCTTCAAACAGCATCATCAAGAAACAGTTCAAACTCTCACCAAAATACACAA
This sequence comes from Mesitornis unicolor, assembly GCF_000695765.1. Taxonomy (NCBI): domain Eukaryota; kingdom Metazoa; phylum Chordata; class Aves; order Mesitornithiformes; family Mesitornithidae; genus Mesitornis; species Mesitornis unicolor. Next base: position 75,605 of record NW_010169928.1, read on the forward strand.
AACCCTTTTTAAAAACAAAACTTTTTAAAAACAAACACTTTTTAAAAGGCAGAAAAACTTCCAGTTATTTTCATTTGTTAAGCGAATGATAAAAATTTAGTTTGGTGTGACTGTAATTTTGAATTTAATGATGCAAACCCACCTGATTTTTGATCATCCACTATTTTGCATTAATTTGACAGGCTGAAAAAATATTTAACAAACCTACTGGTTTGTTTCACTTCTCCCATACCACTTCCTATTTAAATGAAACATGCTGTAATAATAATCAATGGCAAGCTTATTATGCTTAACATGTTCAGTGTTATTTTTCCCTAATGTAATTCCATTCACATTTGGTAGAAAATTTCCCCACAGCTAGATCATGTGGTGCTTAAAATCCATTCAATTTTTACAGCTGTAAAGTTTTTCCACAATCAATACATTGTCTATATACATGTCAATCTCAGGAAGAGATCCTCTTTACCCTGAAACAACCCATGTGGATCCTTAAAAGACAACAAGACAGAATTTGAATCCTGTGTATGAAACTAAATGCCTTTCATTTCATAAAACTCAACTGTCAAGAACTTCTGTAGTTTGCCAACATCATCGATTGAATGAATTCAGACCAAGTCATGCCAGACTTTTTGCTACACAGCACAAAATCAGGCACTGTCTCTCCTCAAATAATAATACTACACAAGAGTATTTTTTCAGTGGGAGTAATGGTTCATTGGTCTCCAACACTTGGTTCTCTGCCATTGTGGAATTGAATTAAATCAGTCCCAGGTCACAAATAATTGAGTTAGACAGTGTCTGCTCTCGTAGGTTGTTAAAGGACAGTAGGCCAAAGGAGAAAACTTCAGCTCTACTTGCTTGCACAGTCTTCACTCACAGGAAACCTAGATTTCACCAAGTCAGGGTAAGCTGATTCAGAGCAACTGAAATTTGGTGTTGTCATGGAAGAGGTCTGAATTCAGCATTTCCAGTCTCTCTGTTATTAACCATTATTAACAGAGCTTTCCAGAACAGTTCCTACTCTATGGAGTAGGAAGTTGTTTTCTCAGTACCTGCCCCAGAAAATGAGTTACAGTTGATTTAATCAGTACCCTATGGCTTTCAATGTACTGTAGAAAATACTTAGTATCCAGCTTCATGTTCAGTGTCAAGTTGGAATAAAGTTTTCACTCACATTTTCAAAGCACTGAAAGGTCTCACACTAAAAAAGCCCTGTTCTTTTCTATGAAAATTAATTATCTGAGTAATTTAATTTTTGATAAATGAAAATTTTCTTTCTGAATCAGACAGAATATTTGTGTGTGTTCAAAACCACTAAAGCCAAGAAATTCAGATTTAATACTGAATAGATTTTCTCAATCATAACCTTACGCTGTTGATAATATTGTAGAGATTTCCAGTAAAAAGAGACATCCTACCTCTGCTATGAATTATGAACTTTGAAGGAACAGGTGTTAGATTCAGGTAAACCTCCAAATGTTTGGATGGGAATAGGAATATCATTCAGATTAACAAAATCTTTTGAGTCCAAAATGTAGACAGAAGCCAGCGTTTTCTCTGAAATTTCTAAAATGGTACTTTTTAGAATGAAGTTAACAATCTTTGAGCTAATCTTCACTTCTAGAGGTAAAATCTCAATTGTGCCATTGAGTAGTTACTAGAAAGTGAAGGAGTAAGGTTAGCAGGAGTCCTAGTACCTTTGCTTAGTGTATTTTCTAACAGAACAGACTGTGTAAGTATCTATATGAGCAAGTACTTACAAAAGTATTATTCTTCTCAAATTTCTGATATTTCTGTCCTATTACAGTGCCAGGAAAACAGATCACGCAAGATGATTGTCATTAATTCTGGTTCAGAAGAGACTTGGAAAAAAGCTTGAAAGAATCGATTTTATTCTAATTTGTGAACAAGGTCCAGACAGACTTATAACAATTAAAAAGGTGTATCAGGGTGAGTCATAAAAAAAAGAGGTAGTATTTCTAAATGAACCTGAGTGGTCAAGCCAATAAAGGGTATAGGGAGCCAAGACCCCCAACTTTAGGATATCAGTTATATTTCATTTTACATTGGGATTGCCAATAGCTGTGTAAGGGGGTTACTTATACCACTACTCTACTGCTCATTTCCTCTTTCCCCTTTTTTCTCCTTTCCTTCATCCAGCACATACAGGTCAACCCACACAACTGGTTATTTCATGGAGGTATGGATCTATTCTAGCCAGTGTCCCTATGTGACCTGATGTCATTGTGTTACCTGAGCAGCATCAGAAGAGGCAGCAGAAGTACAACCGCATGTTGGATCAGGCCCTTCATTTCAAGGCAGAAAGGTGGAGCAGCATGTAAAAGTCCTAAATCCTTGCTTCAAGGCAGGCTGTATTAGCCTGGTATAGACAAAATGAGAGCTAGCCCTGAGACCAGCCATTTATATATTCCCTGGCATAGTGATTATACGGTGCATCAACAGGAGAGTAGCCTTTGGCCTCTTCAGTCACCTATGGGATAACACCCTGAAAGGAAGGTCCAAGAAAGCTTATCAATATTCAAGGATAACCTCCTCCAAGCTCAAAAGTGGTACGTCCCAACAAGCAACAAGCCTGAGAGAAATGCCAGGAAGCCTGCATGGATAAGCAAAATGTTCTTGGCAAAGCTTAGACATAAAAAAGAAATATACAAAAGGTGGAAGTAGGGACAAGCCACCTGGGAGGATATAGAGACAGTGCCCAAGCATGCAAAGACAGTATTAGGAAAGCCAAAGCCCACATGAAGTGGAATCAGGCAAGGGATATCAAAGGCAACAAGGGCTTCTATAAGTTCACAAGTAGCAAAAGAAAGACTAGGGAAAATGTGGGCCTGCTGCTGAATGGGGAAGCATGTTGGTGACAGAGGACTTGGAAAAAGTTGAGTTACTAAATACCTTCTTTACTTCAGTCTTCACCAAAGAATTTACAGTCAGGGATCCCAGGCCCCAGAGACCAGGAGGAAAGTCTGGAGCAAGGAAGATGTACCCTTGGGTAGATGAGAATCGAGTCAAAGAATACTTAAGCAAATTGGACACATATCAATCCATGGGCCCTAATGTGCACCCACAAGGACTGAGGGAGCTGGCAGATGCCATTCCAAGAACACTCTTGACTATCTTTAAATAATCATAGCCACTGGGACAAGAGAAAGGCAAATGTGAAGGGCAAGAAGAAGGACCCAGGGAACTACAGTCTGTTCAGCCTCACCTCAGTCCTTAGTAAGATTATGGAACAACTAATGTTGGAAACTGTATTTCCAGGGACATGGAGGACAAGTAGGCAATTAGGAGTAGTAAGCATGTAGATTCACAAGGGGAAGTCACACTTGACCAACTTGATAACATTTTGCAATGAATTGACTAGCTTGGTAGATGAGAAGAGAACAGTAGATATTGTCTGATGAAGTATAGGCCGGATGAGCAGACAGTAAGTTGAACTAAATCAAGGTATAAAGGATGGTGATCAGTGGTATGAAGTCTAGCTGGAGGACAGGAACTAACAGAACCTCAGCAGAAGACAGGGTGAGACTTTTTTCACTGGTGTCCAGTGACAGGAGAAGAAGCAATGAGCACAAACTGAAACAGGAGTCTCTGTCTGAACATCACAAACCACTTTCTTTTTCACTGTGAGGATGACAAAGCACTGGTCCAGGTTGCCCAGGCAGATGGTGGAGTCTCCATCTGCAGAGACATCCAAAACCTGGCTAGACACAGTCCTGGGCAGCTTATTCTAGGTGATTCTGCTTGAGCAAGAGGGTTGAACCTGATGACCTCCAGAGGCCTCTTTCAACCTACATCGTTCTATGACTCTGAACATAGACATCAAGAGGGGCCCTGCTGTGGGTAAAGCAGCCTTCTGCCCCAGAGAGTCGCTTCCAGAAGGTGGTTTGTTTCACAGCTAGGTAACTAATTGTAATAGACATGTTAGCTTTCTATCAAAATAAAACAAAAAATGTTAAAGGCTGCCTGAGATGGAACTTACCTGAATTTTGTATTTGGCCAGGGAATAATGTACAAAGTGCCTCTGAAACAGTAGGTTAGTCTGCATAATACCTGATCTGAATCTAAATTGCTGCTGGGTATTATACTCCATGCCCTAAAACATGTGAAAAATGGAAGTTGGCCAGAATAGCTTAGGACCAACTTATCTCAAGGAGGCTGAGGAATTAGGAGCTATCATCAGACCTACCTATAAGCACTGCTTGGTATGAAGGAATACCAGCATACACGTAAAGTTGACATGTCAGAAAATATAGCAAGCAAAGATATTCTAATAAATCTGCTCTTTCACTTTTCTATAACTATCGTCTCTGATAGGATTCAGACATACATATCTAGAAGAAATGCTTCGATAAACAAATATTATTTCTTTCAACAGATTCAGGAAAAATTGAACCAAGGGATTTGTTTTTCTCTATCTTTCCGAACATAATCTTTGTTTCCTTGCTCAGCAAGAGAATAATAACAAACTTCAAGCAGATTTTGGAGAGTGAGAGGCATTCGTTTCAGCCACTGACATGTGAGTAGTTCATATAAACACACTGATGAACATAACCAAGGACTTTTTTTTAGTTCTTTGTCCACTTCCTTTGAAATTCAGCATCTCATTCCCCAAGGTATGATGTTTAACATTGTCCAAAGGCTCAGTCTATCAGAGCAGGTATTTATATAGTGCAAGGCACAAAATCTGGCTATTTTGCCAGCTGTTTCTGTGCTCCCCAGAACATATTGTGCAATAACTTTGTCCTAGTGTCACAGCAATACCTGCATGAGGTATTATTTGTTTCTGCTAATATAAAAAGAGATACACTACCACAATGGCACTTCCTGCCTTATTGCCAATTTACTTTCCCCCATATATGCAAATTCCGCATCTGGAATATTGTGTCCAGTTCTGGGCCCCTCAGTTCAAGAAGGACAGGGAACTGCTGGAAAGAGTCCAGCATAGGGCTACAAAGATGATTAAGGGAGTGGAGCATCTCCCTTATGTGGAAAGGCTGAGGGAGCTGGGTCTCTTTAGTTTGCAGAAGAGGAGACTGAGGGGTGACCTCATTAATATTTATAAATATATAAAGGGTGAGTGGCACGAGGATGGAGCCAGGCTCTTCTCGGTGACAAACAATGATAAGACAAGGGGTAATGGACACAAGCTGGAACACAGGAGGTTCCACTTAAATTTGAGAAGAAACGTCTTCTCAGTGAGGGTAACAGAGCACTGGAACAGGCTGCCCAGAGAGGTTGTGGAGTCTCCTTCTCTGGAGACATTCAAAACCCGCCTGGACGCCTTCCTATGTAACCTCATCTAGGTGTTCCTGCTCCGGCAGGGGGATTGGACTAGATGATCTTTTGAGGTCCCTTCCAATCCCTAACGTTCTGTGATTCTGTGATTCTGTGATTCTGTGATTCTACACCACAAAAACTCAAATCAAAAACAAAACCAAAAACCCCCACCCCACTCCACATTTGCACTGGCTGTTGTGTTAGAGAGACAAACCTAAATGGTCTCTTTTTTTCCACTTGTACCTAAAGCATCTGAAACAGTAGCTCAAACTGACCCTTGAATGTCAAAACCGGAACATCACAGTGTCCGTGGTAAAGCAAACACTATGCGCAGTAGAACATTTAAAACACAAGCAAAAACAAACACACACCCCTCCCCCTTTTAAAGCCTATATAACAGTTGCAAATGCTAATGGCAACAGTGATAAGAAGAGGAAGACATGAATCCTTGAGGTCTATGAGAAAGATTGTATCTTTCCATCTTACATGATATGGATTTCCAGAGAAGAAACTGTAACATGCATGAAAAAAATCAGTAAGATGGCAAGGCAGGGAAGACTCCTTGTACTTGTAATTACCATGGGCCTCCTGATAGAAGTGAGAGATCATTGAACTATGCATAAAAGGCATGTGAAATAAGAACTAAGAAAGAGTTGTTATAGTTCAAGAGGAAGCAACAATTTCTCTCCAGTATAGTTCAAAAGAAATCAACAATCACAAATCCTTAGTCAGGTCATTTCCCTAAGCTAAAGCAAGCAAAAAGCATACAATACATAAAAGTTATTCAACACAGTATGAGTAAGAAAGGAGGAGAACTGAACCATAAGTGAAACCTTCAAATACAACTTCAGGTTCTGAGGAGAGGAAGTGAGAGTTCTTCTTTACTCCCTGAATGAAGCAAGTAAGGAGTGTGAATTCCTTGTGCACTTTACCAAGAAGTTACTTTCCATTAGAAGGAGAAGAATAAATACATACTACCTAAATTTAGGAGAAAGAACAAAGACAGAAGGAATGGCATTTCAGTTCTGAGCTGTGGCATCAATCTATTAGCATAAAGCTCAGGAAACAAAGCCCATTTTTCACTCACCAGAAGACACCAGGCAGTTCAGCAGAGAGGACAGAGTGGACTGTGCACAGGCTCCCAATGCCACAGGTGGGATTTTGAGAACAAATATGAAGGAAAGAAAAAAAATGTGACTTTAAAAACTGAGCAACACAGAAGAAACAAATGAAGAATCCAGGAGCTGTGTAGAGAAAGCCAGATGGGGTAAAAAGACAGGAATGTAAGATGAAGGGTTACTGCAGAGCAATTGGGGTGTTCATGCATCCCAGAAAGCTTGGATTACTGGGGTTGCCTCCAGCTGAGTTGGGGAACTGACTTAATGTCTTCGTGCTCTGTCAACACCCTGCACCTCACTGCCAGAATGGGCTAGTTTTCTTTTCCTCTAGAAATGCAGGAATTAAGTTATGGCTCCTTCCAATCTGAACAGTGATATCTTCCAGCTCCACTAAGCTGTCAGATGGGCAAAAGACAATGGGTAGAAAAATACTACTGAAGTTCCAGGAAAAATAATACAATTGGGCAATGTTGACAAAACCAGCAAGTATATCTTTATTTTTTGGAACAGGTTACTGTTAAGGCACAGTGAATCCCTCATGCTGTGAGGGTACAGAAAACCCTGGTTATCAACTGAGTTCAGCTGGTTACAACCTCCCTCTACTCCCTACAATAACCATGAGGGTAAAGGGCATGGTATTATCCGTGTGTTAAATATGGACAGCAGGGTTCTCCCTTCAGATGCTGACTTAAAGTAGAAATGGCAACGCATCTTCAACAGGAACAGATAGTCATGAAATGTATGTCATCAGCTCTGATGGTGGTTGATAAGCCATGGCTGGATAATACCAGGGGAACAAAAAGAGGATCTTTGCCTCAGACTGAAATTAAATAGAAATGAAGGCAGCAAGAAATCAGGAACAGTTGCTTTGAAATTTCCCTTTCTGTGGGAAATAAATGCGCAGTTTCACAGACGTTTGAATGGATATAAGTGGTTTCTAAGCAAAATGCATCTAAATGACCTATGAATGTCCATGACTATACATTCTTCATATCAAGAGCAACCTGCTCCTATACCCGCCCTGCCTGATGCAGAGGAGCTATCCTCAGCCTTTGAAAGGACAGTTTATTTTGGTTTCAGTGAGCTTTCAGTTAGGCTTGAACATTGAGGGGGAAATAATTTAGTCTGTTTGTAGGTTGCACTTTGATGCTTATGGCCCTAAAATACATTTTTCATTTTACTGACAAGTTTATAGTTCTTAAATGTCAATACCCAAGCAAAGAAACAAAAAAACCTACCAGCAGTGCCTTACAGTAGCCTGAACTGACCCTAGGCTATACAACAAAAACCAAAATAAATGGCCTTCTAACCTGCAAAGTCATTTTCAATTGTTTCAAGTTTGGGAGAGGCGAAGGGGGAGTAGAACAAGAAAACCCTGTGGAAGGAAACAAGGACTGGGCTCAGCCAGCATCTCTGTTAGCCTGCCTGGACATCTTCTAGAAGTTCCACGGAGACCTATTGACTGCTCTGAATTAGCCTCCCTTTGGCCATCAGGTTAGCCTTCACACTTTTGGTATTTTCCTCTGTAGCCCTGTGAACGACAGTTACTCAGCTTTGGCACATAACCAGTACGTTGCGTAACTGGGAAGAAATCTAGCATGCATCCCCGCACTGCAAGGATCACGTTCAAGCAGTGTGGGCTGCCCTCCAGAACACCAATGTCAATCAACTAGCAGAAGGATGCTTCCTTTCCATAAGTGGGCAACAATGGGGGTGGGGGGAGGGGGGAGGGAGAAATACATTTTAAAAAAGCTTTGACTTCTTTTTTATGCTGTAGACTCAGCACAGGATTTTCACTGACATCTCAAACATAAAGTTACCTCTGTTATTATAAGAACAGGTACAAGGGACCTGGCACAAGATCTACTTTGCTAAAGCCAGGATTAAGCATCAGGATTGACCCAAAGAGAAACATATTAATGAAGTCTGAACTGCCTTGGACTGAGCTTAATAAAAGTGTTGTGACATCCTTCTGACAAACCTGCCTACTAATTGCTTGACATAATGATATGAAGCAAAACACCCGTACCTCAAAAGAATCGCACAAATTTAGGTACCATAAAAGGATTCTGTCAAAGGAAACTCAAGTCCAAAAAGGCTCTAACATATAGATAGCATGGATGGAACCAGTAGCTCACATTAACTGGTATCCAAAGCAAAGCAACTGCAGGTATATTTCCTCTAAAGAACACAGAAAACTGCCCATGAGTCTCTCTTCTAAAGTGCATCTTCAGTTTCTCCATTTAAAAGCATAAGGATTTTTTTCAGACAGTATTTTTGAGGTGGATGAACCAAAGTTTGAACAGTGGTCCGTTGATCACAGCTTGATTCTTCTGTTTTGGAACCTCAATTTTCACATTTCCCAGACTCATATGATCAGGTGTCCAAGTCCGCGGTTAGAGTGCTTGAATTATACTTGACTCCTCTTTGTGGAACAAGTAACTGTGGTTTGCTGACTAAGCCATTTGCTGTTTTTAATCTGCTTTTGTAAAGGAAATTTCAGTTCCATAGCTCAGCCTTAAACTGTCATTATATCAATAACACAGAAGGAAAGGTTCTTTCCTGAATATCCTTCCCTGAATGTAAACTAATTGGACAAACTGCAGCCTTGTCACTGTGAAAAAACAGGATAAAACCAGAATTGAGTTGAGAGGGCTGTTGCTTCACACAGTTCTCTCAGCTAGCTCTCCCCACCACACACTTTTGTTTATTTAATTTTATATTGGATTCAGTAGCTAGTTAATAAAGGGAGCAAAGAGACTGGAGGCAGCTGCCCTCCATGTAACCCACGTGCCAAGTACAGTGCAGGCATGAGTAATGCAGGCTCATCACACTCCTCTGCCACTGCACGTGAAGCTTGGCCAGAAGATACAGAATCCTGTGGTTGGAAAGCGATTGTGATACCCACCCACAGCAGTTACAAGAAGTGCCAGAATATCACCCCAAATCTAGGCTTATGATGCCAGTGATATTCTAGACTGCCTTCTTCTCTGGGCAGATAATGTGACATTATTTCCCAAAAGTTTTAATACTGCATGGAGGCAATGCTTTTAGAATAGGCAGTGCTTTTAAAGCAGTTTTCAGCTTAATTTGAAAACTCAGATTTTTAAATATGGAGTACCCACAATTGTTACTATAGAAAAATATAGTCTCCTAGATTTCAGCTTTGTGAACAGAGGTCGACAAACACTTCGGAAAACCTAGCTCCTTGACAGGGGCTTAGGGACTAACCTCCAGGGCTTAAGCCTGACATTCTTGACCCTGACACTCTTGACTCTGACACATGAATGAGGTTTCTAAGTTCTCAAAAAGCACTTACATTTGTGAAATCCAGTAGTAACAATGGACCACAAAGCAAAACCATTGAGTCCTTGCTTCTAATCCTGTCAAGGTAATGATCAGTTATGGGTGCTGACATAGGATAAACTTGGCATAAGTCACCATATAATCAGCAGCTTCTCCTTTCAGGGCTTGGATTTATTACTCATTATTTCTATGCTCTCTCACTGTTGATAGTGGTAGATGATGTAGCTGAAGTCACACGGATGCTCAATTAATTTTCTCAGTCAGGTTTTAATTCATAAAGCAACAGAAAAAGAGAACCCAGTGAAGTAGGCATACTCTGGTCTCTTAACCCTATTTTCTGCATGTTTTTCCTCTTGTTCCTTTCTACTTCTCACATTCTCCAAAGTTTTATAACATAATAGCAGCAGAGCTCTACAGTTTCTTCAAACATGAAACTTGTTCCTCCTGTATGGAAAGATCTGGACTTTCCAGGTCTCCTTTCATAAGTCTCGATAGCACAGAACTGATGTTAAATACCTTTGCATGCACCAATTCATGGGTGCTCCCGGTAGGCCTATACAACACTATATGGACTGTAACCTGGTTTTTATATTTAACTACAGTTACAGTTCAGTGACTTCTATGAATTTTGAGCTTTCTTACCCCCGCCTCCACAAACTATGAACCCTTTGTCTAGCATGAGACATGTTAAAAGGGCTCAGGTTTGTTTTTTTAAAAAACCTGGTTTTGTTCATGCAAGTTTTAAATGTGATCTGAAAAACTGGCAGCCATTTTGCCACTTTCCCACACTCTGTTCATCACAGTTTGCTTATAAATTGTAACCTTTTTGTGGGTATATACCTGAATTAGCTTAGCGTTTGCTGGAGAAAAGGCATAGTGGGTTTTTGGTTTTTCCCTTTTCTTTTCTACTTTTTTTAAATACATTGGGGGAAAAAGCTTTCTTTCCTAATCTAATCAAATCATGGTTCTAGAATTTATGCCAGTAAATAGGCTAACTTACTGCAAATCAACTTTAAAAAATATATATTTTTATAATATAATTATAAGCTAGACTAGATATTTCCAAGACATTCAAGCTTTTTGTCTTGGACCTCACTTACTTGGAGCATAAGAATTCTTATCCTGAAATAAATCTACCCAGACTAGCTTTTAGAAATGTTTTAATTGCCTTGAGTAAATTGGCACTCAGGTAATTGTAGGCAACTAGTGAATAAAGAAAAGTAGCCCAGCATAGGCAAACCACAGTTGTCCAGACAAGTGAAAAATGTAAGAATTTTGGCTTTGATTTTGGCTGCTGAGATTTTCACAAATATGATTCATGCACTCATCTTGCATTTGGTCTCCTTGAATGTAAAGGGCAAGTCTGCAGGTAAGTAAGTCTCTTATAGGAATAAAATTGGATTTGAAGCACAGTGAGAAATTAAACTTTCACTTAATTTGAAAAAAATACCCACAAAACAGAAGTAAAAGAAATGAGAATGAACTCTTCAAAAGTAGAGTTCAAGTTGTAAACTGAGAGATCAGGTATGGCAGGAAGAATAACACTTACTTGAACCTAGAAGATTTTTATAAAGTCAAGGTGAAGACCCCCTCACTTAAGAGTAAAATATTCATACAGAACATCCTGGAAAATCCAGAAATATGTACAGATTGTCATAGCTGGCAGATAAAAGAATCATTAAAGACTGTAATGAGACTAGCTTGCTCTTAGTTACTCAGGACCTTCCATAAATACTGGCCAACAAGTGTCAAAACCCTGGCAGTCAGGGTTTTTTTTGAGTGTGGCGAAATGTTCCAGCTAAACCCTTGGGCATAACTGCTGAAACAGTACCAATGATGTCTTTATAAGCAAGCAGCAGGTAGATCACTCATACCAAGTTGGGGCTTGTTTCAGAGATTCATGGAATGAAAATTATGAAGGAGAAATTTATAACCCAGCTAGAGTAGAAGTTTAACTTAAAAAAGTAAAGCTCGTGAAATATCAGGATGGCATGTTGAGATAGCATAGCTAATATTATAACAAAGCTATTCAAGAGTCACAGTACAAAATACAAATCCTCCCCAAAATGTTAACAATGACCCATTCAGCAAGGCTGGAAAAATCTTGCCACTATGTCAGTGGAGCATTACGTAACAGTTAGCAATCGCCACTTGGCCAGGAGTATTATTTTTTAAAACCTCAAACTATGAGTTACGATAGAGTGTGAATGGAAACCAAATAATTTCTTACAGAGACCTAAAGTATGGAACAGTGAAACAGTCTAGTAATGAGTAAAAGAGACTGTGTGCTTTTTCCTGCTG
>NW_010169928.1:87658-97354 GCF_000695765.1 Mesitornis unicolor
GAGTCGCTGAATATATGGTCTTTAACTGCGTCATCAAGAGTTCAAAGGAAAAGTTATGAATAGGAGGAATTGATTTTTTTTTCCTCATCTCTGTCATAAAGAACTGTTCCCTAGATCCTAATACAGCCCTTCACCAACACCATAATCTTTAATTTATGAGATTACTGAGAAAACCTGAACTGTTTTTACCAACTCTTCTTGTGCTCATGGTGAATCAGATCTATTCTGAAATGAGCAGGTATCAACCTTAAGTACCTTTGCAAATCAGGGTCCTTTTGCCAGTGATGTCTTCTAGAGTCTACATTTAAACCAACTTTTATACACAGAACATCAGTCACAGATTACAAGCATCTACTGTTAGAAGAACATGAACCTCGATTTTTACCTGTCTAATATGCCCAACAACCTTCTATTCCAAGTGTAGAAAAGTTCCCAAGTAGAAAACAACTTCATTTTTCTGCTTTTGTACAACTTCCTTAACTGAAACAGCCCAGCCTAGGTTCATCACATGGATTTTGAACATTGCGCAGTCACTCTCCCCACAAGCTCAGTTAAGCACAAGGAGGTGACATGTTTTCCAGAAGCTTACACAGCTCAACCACTGTCAGAGCAAATGGACCTCTTGGCTCCTCTTCCCTTCTCTAACCATCTCACTCCCCAGTCTGAGATGACCACAGTGAGACTGGAGAAGTGTGAGTCACACCACAATCCCACCACAAAATGAATCACATCGTGAGCTTGCTTTACAAGAAATCTTTCTTCAGGATTGGGATAAAGGGGGCAGTTTTGCCCTTGGCAAAGGGATGCAAGCGGGGATTAACTTGCAAGCAGATGATTTGGTGTCAGTGCCTCCCCATGTGCAAGGTGAATGAAAATATCAAGCTGATCACTACCATAAATCAGTGTTCTGTCAGCTTCACTTGGTTTGCTTACATTAGTAAATTAACATATTTTGTAGTATACACAGCAGGATAGGGCCTGTAGCAGCTGATTATTGTGATTGTGTATTAAAAAGCAATAGAAGTTATTAGAGCTAACAAATAACATCTTTCATGTAAAAGAAAGCATTGGGAAGAAAACTTCCACAGTTAAGGCTGACTATGCATTTTTAGCATTGACCTTTGTCATAAATCTTTCAATTAATGCTCACATTCTGCAAGTTTTTCCCCTACATTTGACTTCCTATGTTTTATGTCACAACTGACAAGAGCTTTTACAAAGTCTCCAGAAGCTTGCGATACTTTCCTCTTTCTTGAGAGCACAAAATGCAGGTGACATAGTGCCCACACACCCTACTTTTTTATTTATTTAGTTAGTTAGTTATTTTTAATCACCATGTATAATGAGCACAGGTAATCCTACACTTGCCAAAATGCACTAAAAACATGTAGAGTCAGGCATTTAGAATTGTAGAAGTTACAAAAGGAGTAAAGCTGGCTTTATTTATTTACTTATTCAGGCATTCCTTAATGATTATACATAATGATTAGAACTTGGGAATTATATTAATTCTTGTGAAAAGCTACTCATTAATCATAGATTGTTGCATTTGCTCTGTATGAAGAAAATATACATTTAATTTAGAGGAAAAAAATGTTATCTTGGGGTCCATTCCAAAGTGAGACTTTCTTGCAATGTACATCCCACACCTGTGTGTGCAGCTGAACCTCAAACCTGGACAAAATGGGAAGTGCATGAAGATACCCCAACTCAGGAATAGTATCAGGTTTTTATAGAAGCTAAGATACAATTCTCTTCAGAGGAGGTAAAAGCAATACTGGTATACTTAGGAGGCAAAGTATGTTAACTGCTGTTGAGAAACTTCAGGCAGACACCACAGCCTCTGAAGAGTGTAAGCCTAGAAACATTCAAGGATGACCCAATAGATTTAAACAGCATCAAATAGCTTCTCCAATTTCTGAAAGGCACTAGCAAACTGCCATCTAGCACCACAGAACCAAACTGTAGCTGGTAACACTGAGCCTGAAGGGATCACCTTAGTAACTGTATGCTGTAGAAAATATGCCACATAACAGATCATGCAGTAACAACTTTCATCTCCGTTATTTTGGGTAGTCACTGTATAACAGCACAGTGCTACATGATCTACATGTAGCTAAGATGACTACTGTTCTGCCTGTGTTCAGTACTTTGAACAGGATGCTCTTCTTGTGCCTCCTGGTACATTAAATACATGTTTAAAAATATTCAGGAGCTAGAGAAATTTAAGCAACCCTAAGAATTCTGATACTACCATTGCATCATCATAATTTGTGAAACAAATTTTACAATTTATTTTTCAACTTTTACAATTACTAAACAACTGCAAAGTCATGATAACGTAAGAGTTCACACAATTAAAATAAGACACCAAGAAAAAGGATTTTCTAAAAATGGGATTTGCTTTTTTATTTATTTGCCTGGTGAATTTAGCTTAATATGTAAGAGGTAGTTGAAACACTGACATTACATGCTTAAGTTCTTCATACTGTTAAAGGCTTTCTAGTTCAAGTCTTTAGACAGCAAGAGAAATTCTAGCTTCAAGCTAACTCTTCTAAATAAAAAATTTCAATTCTTAGATATCTGTCCTCAACAAGCCAAAACTCTGTATTTTCTGCAGATGACTTTTTAACTAGATTTTTTTTTCCCTTTGGATTAGAAGCATAAATTAGTTTGTTGCTAGACAGCCTCTTTCTAAGGATGCCACTGTTCTCAAATCCTAGCCTTTTAGAATCCAGCTTCTGCCGCCAAAAGGCTAGCTTGTCCATAGAAAAATGTGTCTTTTCTTCTAAAACTGCCTTCCTTTTAGAAATCCAGTGTTTTACGGTAAACCACTGTTGACAGTAGGTTTTCAGCTAAGGTTGTAAGTAAATGCACTGAGAGACACGGAGAACATTGCCAAAGCAGGCAAAATCTACCCTTGCTGTCTGAATGTCTGCTGAGGGGTGTGAGAGGGGAAACTGGCAAGTTAATCAGTTCAGTTTCTGCACTGGAAAAAAGAGTCCATGCAACAGTAATACCTCCCCTTCCAGTTTCCTATCACAGTCAATTAAATGACTTAAACCCAAAAATTAAAACAATGTAAAGCCCACTTCACAGGTGAGCTTTGGGTCTGCAGTTGGAAGAGGCAAGCCTCAGTTAACATTACTTTTGCTTCTCTGAATTTCTAAGCAAGAAAAGGAGATGTCTGTTTAGGGCTCAGGACAAACCCAAATGAAACAGGAAGCAGGATTTCTTTCTATTGACCCCTCCACCCTCCCAGGGGAGGATGAAAGGAGAATAAGGAAGACATGCTTCACACAAAATTGGAAGTCAAGTCTATAACAAGTTTAATGAAAAACAGGGGAAAAGAAAAATACTGGGAAGAAATATAGGATGAAGGATATACAACTATATGCAAAACCTGATCCTGGTAGTCCTGGGTAAAAGTGCTCAAGAAGTCCCTCATGTCCCCGTTGACTCATCACAAGGGACTTCAGTTATGCTTGGGAGCAGATGGTGTTGGATGCCACCCAACGCATGGATGTATCCAGAGATGCAACCAGAGGCAGCCCAAGAAAGAAGGACAAGCCCCACTCCCCAAAAAACTTCTGGCTTCCTTGGTTTTCAGACTGTGTCCCGCAAAGTGAGGGAACAGTGCTGCTCTCTGACCCCTCAGGGTCCTACAGCTACCACCTGTCCTTCCCTTTAAGCCTATTAATCCTTAAACCATAACAGAAGGATAAGCCAGATTTGAATCTTCCTGCCCACAACTGGATTTGCTTCCCATGTTGCAATGGCACGCACTTGTGCATCCTCTCAAGCATCAGCACTTGTACAAAGCCTGCGTGAGTCAGACTGGGGAACTCCTCTAATGTCAGGTGAAATAGGAAGAGGAAAGTATCCATCTTTGTTTAGAGTTTGGCATTTTATTTCTTTCTATTTGCCACCCCTTGCAGCTCAATGCAATTGTATTTGGGAATGGAGACTATATAATGTGAAAGTAGTGGGGAGCAAATAAATGTGGTATTTTCCCCATGTAATTTTTCTCCTAGTAAACTCCACAGCCCTGAAGCAAACTTTTTGTTTTGGTAGCCTTCAGGGAATCAACTGTCTGACCTGCCATCCCCAAGTGGCCCTGTGCATAATGCTATAATCCTTGTGAGCAGATCAACTATCAACTGGTGGTGAAGTTTTGCAGGCCTACACAACAATGCTGGAGCTGGCTCAGTGGTCAATCTACTCATTCCTGTCTAAACACGGGGAAAAGAGAGAGGAGTAGCATCCTCCTTGTATATTTGCAGTACAATCTACCAATCTTGTTACTCTCATTATTTATATTGAGGTAGTCGACTTCTGAGAGTAGTCTATTATTGCAGCCATTGCAATCAGATCCCCTTCTGTTAACATTGTTCACTGCAGCCTCTTGCACAATCCTATTTTTCTTTGCTTCTGACTTGGACAAGTTACAATTGCTTCAACGGTTTACTATTTTCTTTTCTGGACTGAATTATTTATTATTGTTCATTTCAACAGAAAAAAAGGGTTTGGCAATTTTTAGGGGGAAGCAGAAAGAAATTGTTTAGGTCATGTCAGACAAGACAGTTTAGTAACCTTTCTTGCTATAGCTCCCTGGATATGCCTTTTGTGATCCCCATGAAAATCCACTCAAATTACAGATCTTTGAAATACCAAGCAAGCCTTTTATGTGTAGCTCATCAGGGGTAGTCACAAGTTCTGTTTAACTCATCTTCTGAATGCCTAACTTGAATGTTGATTTTTGAATTATGTGAGTGCTGGTCACATATGACTGCAGCTATCCTGCATTGCATACATCAAGATAATTCCTAGTACTTGGAAAAGAAATCAGGTCCTGGGCATCTCAGATTTCCCTAAAATGAATTGATACATTTAGGTTAATCTCTCAGCACATCGGTTTCCAGGATGCAAACCAGAGATAACACTTCCTTTTTTTCACTCGTGTGGTGAGAAAAGAGTTCTTGAAACAATTAAAAAATGCATTGATAAGAATTTTTTTTAAAAAAGAAAACCCAAAAACTTCTGAGGAAATTAACAGCTCAATATCTGAAGCAGAGCCCCAAAACAGGAAATTACTCTGAAATTAAAAAAAAATTAAAAAATTGTGATTAACTGGCAACTCCAAGAATATTAGCCATCCCGTGGCCTGAACAATGCAAAGATTATATAGAAAAAGAGAAGCATGTGACTGTGTGATTATGCACGTATCAGTATAGATACATGAGGGACTGACCTAAGTTCATGCTAACAGCCTTCCAGAATGGCACTTCCTACCATCTGTGTACTTGACTATACAAACTTATTGATATCCTTGGAAAGCAGAAGAAAGGTTTCTCCACATACTTTACACTGCTGGATTTGGAAGACTCCAGGCAAATTTGGATGGCTGTGCTAAACACTGTACAAACATAACCGACATCTCTATGCTAATTTGACACTGTACTGGTGTCATAACAAGCAGAAAGTGTACATATTTCTCATATTGTCCTAATTTCTTCACCTCCTCTGATTTTTTTTAATTTTTTTTTTTTAAATTTAACAGTCACCACTTTATAAGTGACAAAGAACAACTTCAGCTTTTTCTAGTATCTAGAGTTAGTGTATTTTAAATTTCAAAAAAACAAAAAGGAAAAAGAAGCTCCATCTTCACGAAAAGTGTTGCAGTTGTTTTGCCCAGCACCAGGAGAGAGTTCACTACATATAAAGATATATATTAATATATTTATTTTGATTTATGTCATCATTGTATGGAATAAAAGCAGTATCATCCTATTTTTACTTCTACATTGCTACAGTTGCACCATGAAGTTGGGGCTGTTCAGACACCCTTTCTGCTACTGCTCAGACAAGTCTGAAAAAGAATATACACATTTCTCTACTGCTTTTTGTGTTTGAGCCATTGGGTAAAAGCTACAGCAATGTACCATCTGAAATTCCTATTGTCTTCACTACAGTGGCCTGTGACTTCAGGCTGCTTAGTCTGTTACTAAAAATTATGTGCTGGATTCAAAAGAGCAGTATTTTTCTAACCTTCTAGCTGTGGTGACTTATGGCTTTTGTCTAGGTAATAAAACTATCAATTACTGAACTAAGCTCTATTATAAACATGTATTTCGCACATACACAGAGGCAAGCTACTAAGTACTGTTGAAAATTCCACTTGCCATGAATTGTGCTTCAGACTACTTGTGTCACATTATTTTTCGTATCATCCATACTGTCACTGGAGCCACAAAATTCTCAAGAGAAACTGTCCAAGATGGTTGCAACTTCTACATGAATATACTTGAATATTTTGAAATTAAAACCTCCACAAACCTCTTGGTAGCATAGAGCACAAACAGTGTTTTTACTGTGTCTGGTTATGATTAGATAATACAGTGGACTGCACAGGTGAGTAAAAGCTACTGTTGCTTATTTCTTGGAACAGCAATTGCAGAACAAAGTAAATTTGTGAAACAGATTACAAGAAGGAGAAGGTGGGGAGAAAGAAAGAAAATAAATAAAGCAGACCACAAAACAAAGAGCATTTGAAAGTAATAAAACGCCCTGGTAAAACCCTGACTGATGATTTTAAACAGACAAGAATAAGAAAGAATAAAAGAAAATGCAGTCAGGAAAGAAAAATAGGAACAAAAGGGGATTTAGAACCTTAGAACATTTGGTGAAAATTAGAGATGGACCATAACCAAAATGCTGGATCCATATATCTCTAAATTTTGGAGGACACTCGATACCTTGAACTGGATTTGAGTGCTACGAACTTGCTTTTTTGTAATGGATTTGTATCTAAATTCTGCTTCCAAACTCTGGGATAGTTTGGGAGCATCTTTGGATTCCACCCTTGTCAGCTGCAAATCCTACATTAATACAATTTTTGAAAAACAGCTGCAAATCCTACATTAATACAATTTTTGAAAAACAGCACTATGAGACAGGTTTCTATATTCAGCAGTTCAATCTCCAGAGCTGTCATAGGCCACCACCTTCATCTGCTGGAAATAGTGTGTGAGGTTTGACCTGGACAGCTCAAATGCCTTTCAGCACTGCACAGACAGAGGTTTTATTGTAAGCTTCTCCTTCTAGCACTTCAGTCCCTCCTACACAGTTCAGTAACCAGTTAATTTATAGATTCTGCCTGAAGCACTCCCTCTGGCTTCATAATATAATCTCACAAATGAAGAAAATGTATATAAAAGCGGATACAGCTGTTTCCAGGCCACTTACTCAGCACTAGACTGCCTGCTGGCACTAATGCACGTGTAGCCAGCTCCGTGTCCTGGGGTTGTCTGCGGCACTGGATGAATGTCAGCCCCTTGCTGTGCTCTCCAAACAGCCACCTTCGCATTACACAGACACTTTACTACATCAGAGAGTTGCCACTATATTCCCCATATTGCATCCCCATTCCTGCCAAGTCACTGTGAAAGATTTTACTTTGGAATCAGCTTGCTTGCAAACAGGTTTTATTATACTTACAGGACATTAGAAGGAAGAAAAAAAAAAAGAGAAGAAGGAAGGGTTGAAAAAAATAGTTTGTAAGTGCTAGAGATAAGGAAGCCTAATTTCCTACACATTTCTTTCTTGTGGAAAGTTCAAATAACTGCTTAGGAGAATTGCTTTGAATTTACAAAACTGATTTTAAAATATAAAGTTGAATATTTTGACAATTTTTTTAATTTTTTTTTAACTGGAAGATCTTATATGTAAGCTGAGGCTCTAGTATCACAGAATCACAGAATCTTAGGAGTTGGAAGGAACCTCGAAAGATCATCCTGTCCAACCCTCCTGCCAGAGCAGGATCACCTAGACTAGGTCACACAGGAACGCATCCAGGTGGGTTTTGAATGTCTCCAGAGAAGGAGACTCCACAGCCTCTCTGGGCAGCCTGTTCCAGTGCTTTGTCACCCCCACAGTGAAAAAAGTTTTTACTCATGTTCAGATGGAACCTCCTACACTTTAGCTTGTTTCTGTTGCCCCTTGTCCTATCATTTGACATCACAGAGAAGAGCCTGGCTCCTTCCTCCTGACACTTGCCCTTTACAAATTTATAAACATTAATGAGGTGATTCCTCAGTCTCCTCTTCTCCAAGCTCAAGAGACCCAGCTCCCTCAGCTGCTCCTCATAAAGGAGATGCTCCACTCCCTCAATCATCTTTGTGGCTCCACGCTGGACTCTTTCAAGCAATTTCCTGCCCTTCTTGAACTGAGGCGCCCACAACTGGACGCAGTCTGACCAGGGCAGAGTAGAGGGGAAGGAGAACCTCTCTCGACTTACTCACCACATCCCTGCTAATACACCCCAGGATGCCATTGGCCTTCTTGTCCACAAGGGCACATTGCTGGCTCATGGTCATCCTGCTGCGCACCAGGACCCCCAGGTCCTTTTCTGCCTGGCAGCTTTCCAGCCACTCGTCCCCAAGCCTGTAGTGCCGCATGGGGCTATTGCGACCAAAGTGCAGAACCCGGCCCTTGGCCTTGTTGAAGCTCATACAGTTGGCCTCAGCCCATTGATTCAGCCTATTCAGGTCCCTTTGCAGAGCCTTCCTACTCTTAGGCAGATCAACACTCCCTCCCAACTCAATGTCATCTACAAACTGACTGAGGGAGCACTCAATCCCGTCATCCATATCATTGATAAAGATGTTAAACAGGACTGGCCCCAAAACTGAGCCCTAGGGAACACAGCCTGTGACTGGTGGCCAACTGGATTTATTTCCATTCACAACTCTCTGTGCTTGGCCATCCAGCCAGTTTTTGACCTAGCAAAGCATATGCCCGTCCATGCCATGCCACAGCCATGCTGTGGGAGACGGTGTCAAAGACCTTACTAAAGTTCAGGTAGACAACGTCCACCCATATAATTTCAAGTGTAGGGAGCTACCCTTTAGGATAACTTCAAAGTCAAATCCCATGAAGATCTGGAGTTACCATTTCTATCAAGTTAAAATAATCACTCAGCTCAAAACTGCCATAATTCATATTTTTTTGTTGAACAATTTCTAAAGCAGAAACCATTCCTGTATATTTTGCATACAAGATATTTTGAATTTGACATCTCTTTTCTCGTGCTAAAAGCATAATAAAAGAAAAAACCCCTGTAAAAGACTTAGGAGGCTCTTCTGCAGTGTTTTCTGAGAGACACAGTATGACTCTATCTTGCCAGTGCTGGTGAGAGTAATCTAGTAATAGAAACTTCAGGCAGTATTTCCCACAGAAGATGGCTGAAAGGTGAAGACAGACTGATGCACAGGAGCACAAGAAAAAGAAAACAAGCTGATAACTTGCAGCCTATGATGTTTGCATTAAACATGGGAATTTGGATAGCTTTCACTTAAAAAAAAAGAAAATAAATCAGCATGAAGACTGCAGGTTACTTTATTCTACTACCCAATCTTTCCATTTATATCAAACAAACAAGAGAAGTAAAACTCCAGAACAGTAGCCTTTTTCTTTAGTTGTGGAACAGAAGGGGCCTTGGAAGAGTAATCTACACCAGGGAAAATATAAATACAGATTTTTTTTAAAAGTATAAAATATACACTTTTCCTTACAACAATATATAAGCTATCATGGTACAAAATCAGGTTGCAACTTTTTAGTATTTTTTTTCCCCAATTATTGCCTTTTGAGTAATTCCTTTTCAGAAAACATGCTTTATGAAAATCCTCTGGCAGG
>NW_010169928.1:97377-98568 GCF_000695765.1 Mesitornis unicolor
TTTTTTCAGATCTCTAATGAGATTTTTGTCTCATGATTCATCCCACACAATCTGATTCCAAATTATTGCTTTTTATGTTCAAATATTTTCCTATGTAAACAGGAATTCATATACTCACGGCATGGGAAAAATGTGGTAAATCACATTCTAGTGCAGTTTTTCTTTTCACATACAACCTATCTAGTTTAAAACCCAAGGATTTTTATGTAGCCCAAAGAAAAATACAAATAAAATGAAATGCAAATAAAGCAAATTCTAAAAATAGAAAGAAAAATACTGTTCCACACATATATTCCTTAAATGTTTCACTAAATTAGTGTTTGCTATTCATATAATACTTAGGCACAGGTTTTCACAGTTTTATTGACAACAATAGCCAGCACTTCATTTCAAAACTCTATAGGTAATTCACTATTCTTCAAAATCCTTCTCTAATATGTAAATAAACATTATTTTAGAAAGATTAAAAAAAATCAGACTACTTGCCCAAGGCTGAACTTGAAATTAGTGAGAATCAGTTCTGAAATCAAAGGGTGCTGAGGGTCACCTCAGCATTCAAGCCATTGGTTTCTTTAACTGCGCACAAGAAAGGAGGTGGAATAATTTTAACCTGCGCACACCTAAGACTCCATTTCCAAACAAACAGCACACTCATGGGGTACATGCACTGCATGGGTATATCTAAGCCCCTTACTTAACACCACTAAAGGTGGTGCCATTCCAGTAAGCACAAGGAAGAATTCACTCCCCACCCTTTGCTCCCTTTTCTGCAGTAGAAACAGGTTTCTGCAGTAACTCAACCAGATACAGAGCCTTACCCACTGTTCCCATACCTTTGTCTCTAAAATTCCCCCCAGATCACCTAAACATTTAATAAGATTAGAGTATGTTTAGCTCAAAATAAAGAGCTCTTTAGTTTGAATTGCATCCCACCTTAAGGCTTGCTTCTGACACAAGGTCTACTGAACACTGCCAGCCAATAGTGTGCAGCCAGAGAGATGCATTGGGTGATCTTCTGTAAATGAGCTCATCCTCACACTATCAAATTCTACCAATTTGCTTCATCCACATGTTGTTTCTTGTCATTCATCTAGGTCTTAAACTTCTGGATGCACAATCAGAATATCCTGCTATCGCTTCGTATAATCCCTACTAGAATCCCAACTCCAGAAAAGGGTTCAAGGGCATTCC
>NW_010169928.1:98599-101540 GCF_000695765.1 Mesitornis unicolor
ACCCTTACTTCATCCTCCCCAGCTACTGTCCTACTATAATATAATATAGTGCAATGACTGATGCCATGATAACTAAATCTTAGTACCTTTCTTTTCTGTCTTTAAACGCATTTTCCCTGGTCTCTCCAACTCACTGATTTAGTGTTTTGTTTGTTTTTAAGATTTAAGTCTGATTGGGGGATAATTTTCCTCACGGTTGACTTGACTCAGCAAGGTGTTTAACTATACAGAACTACAATAGGTCTGGAAGAGATCCTAAGAGCTCCCCAAGTCCCCAGTCCAGTCCACAGTAGACCCATGAATCCACAGTAAGTCTAAAAGACAACAATACTTATATCTTTACTGACAAATGATCATTCAACATGGCTGTGAAGACTCATCCACAGTGCCTGTGGACAATACAAAGTTTCCACCAGTCTGTGGCAACTCACCAGTATCCTAACTGTTAGAAAAATTTTTGTAATGTCTCACCTTTGTATTTCTCTGTGTAGTATAAGCTCACTATATGTGGGTATATTTAAAAAAGATATATATTTCTTTGCAGTTTCCAGCAATCTTCCAAATATTTGAAGAGTACCATCATATCCTTACTCAGCCTTCTCTACTTCAGATTAAGCAAGACTAAATTAAGGCAACTGTCCATCACTGGGAATGCCTTAAGCCATCTGACTGTTGTCCACTGGATCCCCTCCACTGGATCTCACTATTCTGGGAGGGTAGACTCCAAAACTCAGCACTGTCCTCCACCTTGAGTCTCACCACAACATATGTAGCATACTATGAGATTTCTTCATACTTCTTCCAGGATATACTTCCCCTCAAGTATCCTCAAACACTTTCCCTTCTGCCCCCACAACAGCAACACATATTTGACTCATGTTTAGCTTGTAAGCTACAACAATTACTATAACAGCCTTTCATCATTCTGAAATCAAGTTTTCCAATATAAGCTCCCTGCCCTTCCTAACTTAGCATCATCTGCAAATTTAATGAAGCACAGTCTGTATTATCCTCCTGATCATTGATAGAAATAACCAAATTTGACAAAGAACCATGATAGTTCCTTTCAGAAACATGATTTCCAGTTTTGCCTTTAGAGTTTAATCCAACCATATTATTTTCATTTTCTGCCGTGCCTCCTCAGCAAACTTAAAACCCTGCTAAATTAAGTAGGCCTGATTTTCACAAACACTCTAACGAAATGTTGTTTTTGTCACTGCTTCTTCCCCTTGTTCCTACAGTTATTAAAATACATAAATCAGGGTCTCAAAAGTGACTGTTTTTTCTCATTGCTCATTGTATTGGGTTTGCATAGCAAGGTTTTGGTAGCAGGAAAAGCTACAGGCATAGATTCTGTGACAAGCTGATAGAAGCTTCCCCTATGTCTGATAGAGCCTATGCCACGTGGCTCCAAGACAGACCTGCTACTGGTTGAGGCTGAGCCAATCAGCGATAGTGGTAGCACCTCTGTGATAACATGGTTAAGAATGGGAAAAAAATGACTGCACAACTGCATCTGAAGAGAAGAGTAAGAATATGTGAGAGAGACAACTCTGCACACACCAAGATCTGTGAAGGAGAGGAAAGAGTTGCTCCAGATGCCAGAACAGAGATTCCTCTGCAGCCTGTGGTGAAGACCACACTGAGGCAGGCTGCTGTAGCCCATGGAGGTCCATAGTGGAGTAGATATCCACCTGCGGCCCATGGAGGACCCCCGCCCACCAAAGCAGGTGGATGTGCCCAAAAGTCACTGTGACCCCATGGGAAACCCAAGCTGGAGCAGGCTCCTGGCAGGACCTGTCACCCCATGGAGAGAGGAGCCCACACTGGAGCAAGTTTGCTGGCAGGACTTGTGACTCTGTGAGAAACTCACGCTGGAGCAGTTTGTTACTGAAGGACTGCATCCCATGGAAAGGGCACATGGAAGGAATCTACACTGGAGCAGTTTGTGAAGAACTACAGCCTGTGGGAGGAAAGACTCATGGTGGAGAAGTTTGTGGAAGACTGTCTCCCATGGGAGGAACCCTACAATGGAGCAAAGGAAGACAGTGAGTAGGAAGAAACAGCAGAGACATGTGATGAACTGCCCCCAACCCCTATCCCCCATCCCCTTGCACCACTCGGGAGGAGGAGGTAGAGTAAGTTAGGAGTGAAGCAGAGCCTAGAAATAAAGGAGAGGTGGTGGGAAGGTGTTTTAAAATTTGGTTTTATTTCTTACTACCTTACTGGGGTTTGATAGATAATAAATTAATTTCTCCAAGTCGAGTCTGTTTTGCCTGTGACAGTAACGGGTGAGTGACCTCCCTGTCCTTATCTCAACCCACTAGATGTTCACTGTATTTTCTCTCTCCCAGTTCAGCTGAGGAGAGGAGTGACAGAGAAGCTTGGCATCCAGAAAAGATCAACCCACCACACTCATTTATGCAAATGTGGCTTAACAAAGATGAATAATCAGTCCTCTAAAAAGTTTATCAGGTTTAATATGTCTTGATTTTGGTGTCATAAGGTCACTAAATCTTTTTTGACATGCAGTCTCATAAAACTATTCTGTTTTCTGTTGTTTGTGTGTCATGGTTTAGGCCCAGTGCGTAACTGAGCACCAAGATGCCCCAAAAAACGGGCTAGTCAAAATAAGGACTGGGAGGGCTTTTCACTACTTAAAAAGGTCAGAGAGGGCAAAAAGATACTCATCATAAGGAGGAAAAAAAACAAAACAATTTAAATTTGTTACCAACATCAAAGTAGAACAATGGGAGATACAACTAGATCTTAAAGTCAAAGCACCTTCCCCCTGCCCCTCCCTTTTTCCAGTTTGTTCCTGGTTTTCTTCACCTCCCCCTGCTTTTTGCCCTGAGGCGCAGGGGGATGGGAATGGGGGTTGCAGTTGGTTTCGTGATGTGTGATCCTTCACAGGGGGTAGGGAGGCCCCCCCCCAGCCTCT
>NW_010169928.1:101579-104506 GCF_000695765.1 Mesitornis unicolor
CTTTCCACAGGAGAAAAAGTCCTCAAAAGTCCAATATGGGTCTGCCAACAGCTCCAGTTTCCCTCATGCTCAAAACTGCTTCAGCCCAAGTCCACAAAACTCCAGTCTGGGTCTGCCCACATCTGCAGTTACCTCACACACGAACCGCTCCAGCACACACTGCCGGCTTCTTCAGGGACAGTCACCTGCTCATGTGGCCCTGGCCCACCAGTGAATATGATGGGCTGCAGTCCAGTCAACCTGGTTCTCACCACGGGTTGTGGAACCTGGGTTCTGCATCCTCCTCCTCCCTCTCCTTTCTTTCCTTCAACCAACCTTGGTGTTCTTCAAAGTTGTTCTCCTCAGGCCCCACTCCTTTCTCTGCTGCAGGTCTCTCCTGATGGTTCTGAAGAGTTCCTGGCTCACTCTCTTTTCAAGTTTGAGCTGCAATGGAGCTTAAGCTTAAATTGGGGTCGGGGGCCGCGCCACCCACACCTGGGGCCTCACTGATCGGCTGGTGCCAGAGAGAGAGAGCATGCCCTACACCCCCCTTAAATACATGAATACGCAGGGGCGCTGGTTGGCTTGGCCCTGGTCAGAGATGGGTCTGACAAAGGAAAAGGGGGAGCTTTTCAGGCTGTCTCCACAGCCCTTCACCCATTACCAAAGACACAACCAAAAAAAACCCGTCACAGAAAAACCCAATACATTGTGCTTTCTTTTATGCATGTCTAATTCTGGGAAAGCATGGCTTTTCTACACTGATTTACCCCATGTGCCTTCAATTAAATGCCAAAATCAAAGAGATTCAGAAATCAAAAATATATTCAAGCTCCCAAAATACAATCTTCTTTGTAATACCAAAATGCCTTCCAGAACTGCAGTAAGTAAACTGATGATGATCTGGGCCAAAGAGATGTGCATTTATAAGCTGTTTTTTCTTGTCAGAAATTTAAATTTTTCCCCAGGCTTTGCAAGGCAAGAGAGGGTAGTAAAGAGGGGGGTTACATCTAATTAAAATTATGTGACTGATTTTCTTAAATTAAGATCTGTGAGTCCTCAAAAAACTTTTTCAGTTTGGATATGGAACAACACTTTTCTACACATTTATGCATTTGAATTTAAAACAGTAGCAAAGTTTATTCCTCCATTGAACCATTTTGCAATAATCAAAGTTAATGCGACAAGCTTTGATGTTACAAACACCAATATACATCTAAGTAATGTCAATGTTCCCACAATAATATGGCATATTAAATAAAAACAAAGATACCATAGTAGATCATCTAAATTTACCCCTTCTCATAGGAATGTCAAGGTAAAATTCCCTAAACAGTGTTTACAGTTTAGATGTTTACAAAGATACTTTAAATATAAGAAAAAAAAAAGGCTACCTGCTAAAGGAGAAAAAAACCACAGATGATCATTTGGATCATAGTTAGTCAAATGAGATACTGGCCTCCTTAGCTCAGCATAAGAAAAGCAAAAGACTCAAAACAACACACTTATTCTCTAGAGTTCTGTCTTTCTTTTTTTAAATAAAAATATATTTTAAAAAATCTCCACATAACGTACAGAACAAAAGAGCCCACTGCTAACTGTTCTGAATCAAAGAATTTTACCTGGGTTTGTAACCTTTTTCACACCTTTTTTTGTAAATCAGAAAATATGAAACAGAAGCATTGTATCCTTCCAGAATACAAGGAGACAAAAGTTGTCTATGAATTCCCAGAACACTCTATCCTTAAGTCTAAGCACTGTAACCTCTCTCCAAATGACCTGGGGCCTATGATACCTATTCTAATTTCAGCTCAACTTTTTGCCTGTGGAGTAAATGGCAGCAGTTGTTATTGCTGGCTGTAATACCACCGCACACATCTGTCGTCATTCCATTTATTAGAGGAACAAGATAAGTGAAGACAGGCAAGAAATACATACATAGCTACAACTTCAATCCTTGGGAATGAAATCACTCTCCCTCTCATGACTATTTTTAGTCAGGTTTTTTTCCAGTCAGAGGCAAGGAGTGTTATCAAGAAAATGGCTTATTCTAGCATCACATTACTGGCCATTTCTAGACAAACCCCTGTTGCTTCAGAAACTATCTGAAAATAAATAGTCACAAGGTCCTTTTCACTCACTTACTGGGATTTTCTTTCATCTGGGAGGAAAATCAAGGATCTTTCAAGGAAGTACTTTCTTCTAAACTTGTCCCCTTGAATTTGGGTATTTTAAGGAAACAAAGACTCTCAACAAGTTCCTTATTACCAGCAATTAATAGCTAGTTTGTTAATTAGGGCAAAGTTAATGTAGCATTTCCAGCAGAACTCAAAACAAAACATAGAATATTTTTGGATATGGGCTAACAACTCTGATTTATTCGGTGTTTTTCTTAACAAGTATAGATTTTCCTGTCCAAATCAGTGGACTGCAAAGTGCATATACTAGGAAAATAAATCAGCTTCATTAAAAGGAAAAATGATGATAAACAGGTTGTGGTCTTTTTCCTGACCCAGGACATGGCAAGTTCCCAGTACATTCACGAAAGGATAAGAAAAAAAAAAAGAAATAAAAAAAAAAAAAGAGAGGATGTGGAAGTGTTTTATCTGCCTTTTCAATGAAAACTCCAATCAATCCTGGAGGCTTTCCTCACAGACTGTTTCCCTACCCCAATTAATCGAAGGGAAAAAAAACACCACAAAAACAACCCAACCCAAACACCTGTCAACTCCTGAAAATGTCTTCAATGAGCTAACACCTTTGTGAGGAAAAGAAACAACAAATAAACAAACAAAAAGCCCCAAAACAAAACAATCAACAAAGCTCATGTATTTGTAACTCAGAACTTGGTCCTAAGAAGTGCTGTTCACTTTAAGGATATCTCTACTTACTCACTACAAAATCATGTACTTTTCAAAGGCAAACTGAGAAGCTGTCACACACTCTTT
>NW_010169928.1:104537-116780 GCF_000695765.1 Mesitornis unicolor
CACTGCCTCTCAGAGTTCTTAGGAAATCTTCATCTTTTCCTCATCTGATCAGCAGAGAGATACAGAATACCTCTCTTAAGAGTAACAGTGCTCTTGAAATGGCATCTTACACTGGGCATCAGTATTTTTCAGGATTACCCACAGGTGTCCCAACACGGTGGTGCTCAGAGGCCTTCACAGCAGAAACAGAAATTAAACTTTAACTGGCTTTAAAACCCACTGCCAGTTGTAAAGACAACAAAAATTCTCCAGCAACCACATGGCAGAGGATCACAAACCTTTATAGGAGTGATCTCCATTGCCGCTATTTCCACATCCTCCAAACTGCTTCTGACATGTCACTGTGGTGGTGAAATCAGGCAAAGCTGCCACACTGATCTCTGCTACATGCGAGACATACACACCTTAAAGACCATGGATTTCTCCTCAACTTTTCATGAGGCCAGCAGCCAAAACTGAGTGCCAGCCCACCTGGCACCTCTATGAGCCATGCAGACAGCAGTGCTGAGGCAGATGTCACAGCAAGAGTGATTCTGAACAGCTCACAGGGAGGTTTCTCCAGCAGAGAGGCTGAACTTTCATGCTGCAACAGCTCATTTCATGACTGTACAGGAAGAGGTGGGCTACAGCTGGCAGCTATAGTCACTACAGGCACTACCGACAACATATTTCTTATCACTCGGTGACAAAAAGACAGAATATTTGAAATTTTGATCATTAATAAGGCATAGCCAGACTGATTCCGTTTCAGATCTCGCACCAGCCAAACACAACTTACAGACATGAAATGTTTATAAATGTCTGCATTTAATTAAAATGGTAAAATTTCTGAAAATAATTCTCTCAAACATGTTAAATCACATGAAATGCAATCAAAACTGCACCACATTTTAAAAAAATCACAAGGTTTTTATTATATAAACTATATTAAATTTTAATACCAGTAACAATGTACTTAAAACCAAAGCAAAGTACACAAAAAAAGCTGGTTTAGCAGCTGGTTTTACATAACTGAACCTAGCCACTTGGTGGTGGTTGAGTGACTACTTTCCCCACAGGAAGATTAATGAAGTATGCTGTCAGAATACTTCAGAGAGTAATTGAGGTTTCATTTGTTTGGTTAATATATTAATTACTGCTAAGAACTTCACTATATATAAAAGGAGAATAATCAAGAGCCACTTTTTACATGCTTTTCTCCCTCTCCCATCTCCTAATGAATTATAAATAATTTTGGAGTTATTAATAACTTAATGATTAATTTTAGTTTATATACAGTTCTATATATATATCATTTTTATAGTTTATAACACAATAAAAATTTAGGATTTTTAAGATAGCTCTGTAACCTATTCCTTTTGGGATAGTTATATAGCCTTTGAGAAGAAAGCATTGTCTTCTAGTAATATGTCAAGATTTGGCATTGCTGAAAATTGTTAATATCTTACATATAATATGAGGTTTCAACCGAAGTCTGAAGCTAGGAAGGACATCTTAAGAGGTAATCAAGTCTTAAACTGATTCTGACTGTAGGTTGTATCAGGATTTTGTCAGATGGCCTAAGTAAAGAGTTTAGCGCAAACAAATCCAGAAGTGTTCTGCATAGACATTATAACAAATGGCTTCCAATGGACATTGAAGTAACACTTTGATTATTCAACATTCTAGTAAATATTAGTTATTTTAAAGTGTGGCACAACTCACTCAAGAGCATCCAAAAAACTCTTTAAAAACAAATTAATCAGAAGATGAAGATGTTTGCTACTCAAGAATGTTCTAGGGGGAGGCAGCAGACTAGTTTTGCCAAACTGCACACCCCTGTAAAGCAAATGACCACCACTTGAGAAGTGGATATTAGGCTAATCAACTTATCTTTATAGTGCTGACATCTCAAGGATGTTTTGGAAGGCCAAAGTGACACAGTCTGAACCCTCCCAAAACAGAGAAGTCCATTAAATTTTTGTTCAAATAGCTATTCAAGCTATCTAAGCAACACAAACAGAAGTGACAGGGAAAAAATGAAAAGGTTTTAAGTATAGAAGAGAATTTGACTAAAAAAGCCCACAGCACAGGATGACATGCTTTCTGGGTTCCTTCTTATTCAAAGATGATCCGTTTTCTAGATGGAATGCTTAGCAACTCTAAACGACAGTCTTTTAAATACTGTTTGCTAAAACAGACACAGTTGTGCTTCGCCTCTTGGAGGGAAGGACAGAAAAATGCCTTTTCAATTTTTGATGCTTTTATCCCATTACGTTGGTTGTGAGAAATCCAGTGTAATCATGCAGGCTTATACCCAGGTGAGTCATCTATGTGAAATGTGTACAAACCTATGCAATACAAGTTGTTTATTTTGATTGGGATATTTTTCCTATTATTATTATTATTATTATTATTATTATGTGTGGTAAATGTATAGATAAGGCTTCCTCCCTGGTCTGCATGCAGTTGATCTGTTCTAGGGATTAGAAGGAAAACTCTAGTCAGCTAAAAGTATATGCTGAATATATAGCAGTCTGCAGTCTACAGTCTAACCTGCCTCCACCTGTCCACCCACATAGCTATCTATATCAGGAAAGAGGTGAGTAATATTTGCTCACTATTGGGAATTTGTTTAACATCACTGAATGATTCATAGAAAGAGAGATGTGTAATAATAACAACTTTTACGGACAAATTAAAACCAAAAAGAAATCCATTCAACATATATACGTTCTTTGGTATAGAATGTAACCGAGCTGTCAGCCATGGTCTTATCTTTTCTCTTCTTTAAAAGTATTTTTCACTTCCAAGGTTCTTTATGCAACTAGAGAAATGTACTTGATATCACTGCAGCACAATTTTTAAAACTGCATTAGGACAAGAAAAGCATAAAGTCTATTCTCCATTCCCAATTGAGAGCTCTCCAGGATCACAGAATAAATGCAACAATAAAACCCTTTTCCCCTGTCATGCTCTAATGGAAATAGATCATGTGCATAATTGTGATAAAGTCATGCTAACGCAAAAATCTCTTGGCTTTACTGTTTTTATCCCTGAGTGGAAAAAAACCAATGATAATAGGAACCTTATATTGTGCCTCAAAAAGATTTTAATGTGAAGAAATCAGTGTGGAACAGAATAGGACCACAAGCTGGTGACAGCATCGGACTGCTAATCATTACAACAGTCACAAAGGGAGGACTTGATGCTCAATGTGTTATCAAAGCACTAAGATAACTTTAATGATTAACCAGTGAAACAGAGGTTGATGACACGTGACTTTTGTGATATCCCCAGTTCCACATGAAGCAACTTGTCACAAAGATACTGATGGTTTTTCTATCAGGAAAGCTTCACATTGATTAGTGTCATGCTCCTCAAAAAAATTAGTAAAACAGATCAGCTTCTTGCAACATGCTGTTCCATGTAAATAGAAGCAACAGAATATAAAATGGCAGTGAGTTGGTTTTTTAAAAAAATTTATTTATTTAATGAAGGTATTTTTATAGGCCTGAATTCAGGACAGCATACGTCCCCAGGAGAAACACTTGTATTTATTTACATATTGGTAGGCATGTACTTCAGCACTTCCCTGAATTAAGATGATGTTAAGATTGAAATGCTATGTTGTATCCTTTGCTCGTGTGAAGATGCTGAACTTGCCAGGACAAACACTGTACATGTAAATGTAGTTTTTTAAAACAGTTCCTACTATTTTGTAGCTTAGCACTCAGTTTTCAAATCTGGTAGACCAAAATCCACTCATAAGCATTTTAAAAGGGACCCTGTGTAATAACATAAAAAGAACATACAGACTCCACCAATATCCACACTTAAGTCACTGGATATCTTAGCTTGCCAAAAAAAACCCAAAACCACAAAAAAAGAAAAGCCCAAACCAAAAAAAACCACCCCATAACCCAACTGAAAGACCAGACCTCTAAAACACATCACCCCTCAAGATTTAAGATCTCTAAACTTAGCTTTAGAAAAGTAAATTTAGTCATTCAGGTTTGAAAAGTTGTCTCTGCACTTTCAAAGAACAGGAGTCTGACATCATGCTCTAAACCATTTCCCCTTAAATAATACTGTAAACTAATGCTGACTCTCCTCATACGTTTAATTAGATGATCAACAGACATGCTTTTCTTCAACCAGTGCTTTACGCAACTGAAAAATCCTGCTCTTATATTAAACAGCCTAAAAAATAAACATCCATTTCACTTTCAGTTCCTTTTCTTTTCCTTTCAAAAAACATTTCAATATTTTGAAAAAAAAAACAATCTAAAGAGTTGCTCTTATATTTTATTGAAAAAAATCTTTCCATGGTTTGTTATACACATATGCATACAGATGTTTTATCAAATTAGCTCAGATTTTTGCTCAGACGTATTTAACGTCTGGCAAATTGCGATGTCCATTTATAACAAATGCCAAATAGAGAATATGGCAACTTGTGGATTCTAATTCCTTTTGGAATGTAAAGCTGTATCAGCAAATTACATTCTTGCCTCTCATTCTGTCTTCAGAAATACAGGGTCATTCTCCTGTGTCATTCAACCTCAGAAAAACCCAAGTAGCCCTGGTTCATAAAATCTTTTAATTAAACATTAATGTTTTTGCCTGTGTTTAATTGCTTAGTTACTTCTGTAATTAAAAAGAAAAAGAATTTTTTATTGGCCTTCACTATCAACTTGAGCCTACACTGGTATAAAATTGGCAGCATCATAATATTTGAACA
Source organism: Mesitornis unicolor (assembly GCF_000695765.1). NCBI lineage: Eukaryota > Metazoa > Chordata > Aves > Mesitornithiformes > Mesitornithidae > Mesitornis > Mesitornis unicolor. Next base: position 109,261 of record NW_010169928.1, read on the forward strand.
AATTGGTTTTGGTTCAACTATTTTGACTTGTAAGGATAATTGTGCTGCTCTGCTCAGTTCTGTTGAGGCTTCAAATGTAGAACTGAGTCAAGTTTTCAGCATCATGCCGTAGGATCAGTCAAAGCAAATTTGTGAGACCAGAAAAATGGCTAGCATGAGAAAAGAATGAAGGAACTGGTTTTGTTTACTCTGGAGGAGACCAGGGAGGAGAAAGGGGAGCAGAGACATGATGACAGCCTTCAAATATGTAAGTAGTGGTTATGAAGACAATAGTGATCAATGTTTTCCATATGCACTTGGAGTAGCTCAGTGAGAATCTGGCTTTATTTGCAGTAAAGTTTCCTCTAAATATTTATTAATAATGGTTATGAAGCCCTGGAAATGCTACCTAGAAAGGCTGTAGGGTATTCTTTATCAGGAATTTTTTATGAGCTGATCCAGGTATGCTGATTGCAAGAAAGGCATAGTCCATTTTTTTTTTTTTAACCTTGGACACATCCTGCCACAGACCATGCATCATGAGAGCTGCAGGGATTATCTCAGGTCTCATTACTGCATTTCCAATCCAAAGAGGAGAAGAACAAGAACTTCTGAAATTTCAAGAGGGAGTTCTGTGTTACACAGATCCTACTGCTCCAGTGAGCTGCTCTTTAGAGAGAGAAAAAGTGGGTAAGACAAGGCTAGAAAAGGCCTGATCACGCAAACCCACTAGCCAAAATTACTACACAAGAAAAAGAAAAGGGAGTTGTAGTCAACACAACAATGTTGCTTCATCAACAGCAACATTTCCCAAGTTCTTGAGAAGATCACCAGGGAAACACAGAGCATTTGTATGGAGGGCCCCAAACTCCTGGGATCATTGGCCAATATGTGGATTACAAGCAATATCTGATGGATCATTAGTTGATATGCGCATTACAAATATTATCTGAAGGACTATAACTCCCCCAAAGGAAAGGAACAGTTACATATCTCCAACTCTCAGCAGTATTGTGCTCAGGCTGAAGCCTTGCCTTTATAACTAAAGCATTTTTAATTCCACCTACAAGCTTCAGTGGCTTAACATTCACAAGCATCACAAGATAATGTAGTCACTCTGGACTTGAAAAACAAAATGCAACACTTGTGTAACAAGTAACAAAGAGGTTCAATTAAATACTGTAGTAGTATTTCCGTGGAGAAACAAGATACAGTTGCAGGAGAAAAGCTCCAGTACAAAAGCACTGCTGTATCCCTGTTAGTTGTGTGTCCTCTCTCAGCAAATGGCTCGCTTAAGGTAAAGCGTGTGATTCTCCAGAGGACATAAAACTCCAACAGTATACCAAATTGTGATGACTATGCCATAGGGAGGAGGTTCTTCCTGACTGCAGCTGGTGATTGGCTCATGCCCTTGGACATGAAGATTGATCATACTTGAATTTTTTCTTGGCCAGTGTAAATTCAGGTATTGCTCTTGTCAGTTTTCTGTAAGTCAAGGTTCTTTTTACCTGTTCGTCTTAGTACTGACTATATACTACCTCCTCTCCCATTCACAAGTGCACTTTCTCTTCAGTGACTATTCAATACCTCTGTGGCAAACACCAGAGTGACCATATATTGAAAGCAGAAGCAACTAGTTCTGTTGGTAAAGCTGTCTTTCAATAAAATTCAAAGAATGAAAATAAGGAAAAGGACATGTATGAAAGCATGAACTACCTTTTTGTAGGCTTCACAGATCTTCAGACCCTAACAGATCAGGTTTCTCCCTTTTAAAATGAATTTACCACGTTAACTTCTGCTACCATGAATAGTACCTATCACCAAAAAGGCCAGTACTAAATTATTTGGCAAGGAGTCTCAGAAAATGTGGTAAAGTCTGAATTTGGACCTGAAATCTCTGTCTCACTAACCCTCAGAATCTGCTGCCTAAGCATACTAATTACATGTGCAGTAAATGAAGTATTATTTTTAGTTTAATGAGTTCTTTTGATGACATTATGAGAAATGTAGTATAGGACCACCCAGTTATGTTTCTTCTTTATTTATTATTCCGATGTCAATTTGTCATTGGAAGAAACAGGAATAAGAACTGAAGCAGATACCACCCACCATTTGATAAAAGTAGATGTTCCAATTCCTCATCACAATTGTAATATGGAAAATAAAAAAAAAGCAGAACAAAAATAACTATTACTTTCATAGCACCTTTCTTTAAGCTGTCAAAGTGATTAACAAGCATTTGTTAGTCTACAACAGCCCTATGAAACACTTAAGATACAATATTATTTTCTAGAAAGACTTCTACACTACAGCACTAGTCCAATATATGAGTTTTAAAAAGGCATATTTATAAGTTATAAATAAACATGACTTTCAGGCATGTCTTTTTCACTTCCCCCTCCCCCTCTTTTTGGGACTTAAAAAAAAATAAATTATTTTACATTATCAACTTCACAGAGTTCATGTACTTCTATATTGACTTCTTACAGCTAGCTCCAAACTGTATAAATGGTTATGGGTGTGAATCAAAGAATATGGACTATATTGAAAAAAAAAATTATATGAACTAACAATCCCACTAATCCTCCTGGAAAGCAGCAGGTGATAAATGCCACATTCCAGCAGAATTAGCACCTCTCCCTCCTTATTTGGGGGAGGATGGAGAAAGAAGAAGGTCATCTGAGGTGATAGGAGAGATATATAATCAGGGAGCCCAGTGGAGGATTCCTTTTACTCTTCGATATAAAGAGAACTTGAGCAAGACTCAAAAGACCCATCTCATTCACCTCAATTACATCAGTGTAGGCCCTCTCAGAGACAGTTAACACCCTCTCTACACAACTAGCTGAAGGATTACATTTATTTTTAAAACTCCCAAAAAAGCTATAAAAATGGTTCCTTGTCATTAGACAACCTTCTTCCACTCCTGCTGTAAAAGGATGTTTAGACATTTGCAAGTCAAAAGCAATGTTAATGCTGGCCCATCGTACGTATAACATACATTTGGAACTCTTCTGTAGATGCAAACTTACTAATTGCGAATAATTAATTGTGATTAATTGCAATAATCACATTTTCCAGACAAAATGAAAGACATAGAACTTAATACTGCAAAACCAAAGGCTAACAGAGAGCAATATATCACCTTATTTTTATTTTGCAAATGGTTTAATTTGCTTTATTCTGATGGAGAGAGAAAAATTGTCATTGTTTACATAATGTTCCTTATACAGACATCCTATAGTGCTTTACCATATGGCACATAGCCGTTTTACAGGTACCATATATAGGTTTGTTTTCAGTCACAGCTGACATGCTGCTCACAACAAGACAAGTACTTAACATACAGGCAGTTTCTAGCCACATCACTTCTATTATACTGGATTTCTCTAAGAATTCCTGCAAGAGTTTTCATGTCCAGCTGAAGAACTGAAGCTGATGGATAAAAGGACAAAAACGTCAACTTCAAGGCTAAGCCAAAAGTCTGATAGGCCCTTTATAACCTCCTGAGTTGTCAGTGTCTCTGGTCCTTCAGCAGTGGATATGAACCTGATACTGACAATGTCCGAAACACGTTGCTGTTGCTCAGTCACAAGGGTACTGCAACTGCTAGAGATGAGCAATGTACCTCGGCACAACAAAGTCATCCTTGTAAATACAGAATTTCCCATGACAGCTCTCACGGCGTTTACAAGCCTAAAGCCACTTCTTCTCCTTGGCTTCCCCAGCAATAAGTCTCACTATGTAGCCACCATCCACAGCAGGTGGGGTCCTTGTTGCTTTATTGTCATTACTGTAGAAAGGGCAGAGCAACCAGCATCTGCTTCCATTTCAGCTTTCACATTTGCTGCTTGCCTCAAGCATTAGGCAGCAGGCACAGCTACAGCACTGAGTGTATGTACAGTATTAGGAGCCCCCTGTTTCAAACACTGTCTTGGATAGGTTCCACACACCCCCGGGAAGCATCTGCATTTGAATTTAAAGGGGTGCGTGAGTGACAGGAAAACTAGCTGCTGCTTCTGACAAGGCTTTGGCAGATCATTGGTTGTCATCAAACCTATTGCGCTTCTTGCTCCCTGCCAAGAATTCCACCTACATGCCTGATGGCAATTAGTCCTTTGTAGGTGCTAATGAATAAAAGCAGCACGCACACTTTACAGGCTTAAAAAGAATATCCCAATCCATATATCAATTTCATATTGAAACTCACATGCACACACAGTCCCCCCTTCCCCTATCCACATGCCACTGCGCACCCACACCCAAGCTCGTGCTTAGAAAAAAATCAAGCAGCAGTAAGATGATCATCCAACTGTGTGCAAGTAGGACTTTTTTCATGAATCATTAGCTGTTTTTCCATAACTAATTTACTGCAAAAAGTATTGCTTTATGAATGCAGAAGGCAGCCTACGTTTGGGATAATGAAGCACATTCATTACAGGCTTGAACCTTTCAAAGGTTCAGACATTTCACACATTCCCTCTAACCATGATTTTTCTGTGGTGTCCAAAATCATCTGAGTTATGAAAACATGACATAACCACAATTCAGGCAAACACAGTGACAATTTCCATAGAAGGGAAAATGGATAAAATAGGACCACCATGAGACTTCAGCACCACAGTACTTCCAAATCAATAAACTGAGCATTGCTTTCATGTTTGTGTAATTCTGGGTATTCTGTTTTATGTCAATTTTAGAAGACAAGGCATCAAAACAGTATGAGGCAACACTCTCTGTGTAAAGCTAGTTAAAGAGTCCTTATTAACTTTTCCCATCAGCAAAAATACAGTTTTATCTAAAGCAAATCATTTTATAGAACTGCATCAACTCCTGAAACCAAAAATCTAGGGGGAAAAGCTTCATTTTGACTTTCAATTTAATGCTATGTATATAGACAGAGTTAGGTTTGGGAGTCAAAACAAAATAAATAGCATTTAAAGCATCTTGAAATTGCATAGATTTTCCTCAAACTATTCATTTTTCATGAAGTTTTAGCTCTCAATTCAAGCTTGTGTCTTTTAAATAAAGGACTATCCCAACCACTTTTACAGTACTCATGAATTAATCAGAAGTAGAGCATTCAGTATCTTATAATGACATTTTCAGACCAGATTTCACAGGCTCTGAAAGGCTTTAGAAGTTCAGCTTTAAATTAACAAGTTGTAGAAAATACCTTTTCTCAGTCTCACTAGATGACAGTGGGTTTTGCCCTTCTCCGCTGATTGAAGTGCAGGCAGGAGCAGGTAGAGACAACAGCCAGCAGCTCAGGACTTAAAGAAAAGTGGGCCTAAGCTGAATGGCACTGCCTATCACCAGCCTTAACAGGTCACAACTGTTGCTAGATTGCTTTGCCTGTATTTTAACTCCCTGGCCCTGCAAGTAGCAGGGTTGTTCATCTTTCCACTTGATGCTCCTTGTGTCACATGCAGTAGTAACACATTCACCATGGCCCCTGTCTTGATTGTGGGGTTGTTCTACCTTTCATACTGGTTTTATACAGAAGTCTTGTGTTCCTGATGGAGGCGAGGGCAGCATTCTCATCCAGCCACAGAATGAAGAGCTTCTCTACCACAGTCTCTGATCCTCCCTACCACAGAGATACATAGGCACTTTTTTCTTTCTGTTGCATCCAGGCAATTCTCTTGCCTTGTAATGGGTTTTTGTCAGTGCAAACAGCAGGGATGAAGGAACGGAAGGGGCAAATGTCAGACTGTACCCTTGTGAGAGGCCTTAGCTGCAGCATCCTCTTATTTAGTTTCTAGAAAAGGTCTGTAAGTTTTATGCCAAAACAATACTTTTTAGACTTAATCTCAGCTGGGCAGGAAGGTTTTTTTCCATTTTAATTTCTTTTCTTTCAGCCTGCAAGACAGTCACTGTTCTAGCCCATTCTGATCCATAACACATCCACAAATACAGCAGAGATCAACAGCATGAACACTTTCTCATTTTTTTTTCCCCTCTTCAAAAGATTCTCCTCCAACTTCTACTTGCAGCTCTGAAATTCAGGCAAAAAAACCCCAGCCATTTCCATCTCCTGTATCATACCAATATTCATTGTACCAGCTCCTTCAGCAAACACAGGTACCCACACATAAAAACGTCAGCATAAAACTGATGCTAAACAACTGATTGCTCTGAAATGTACTTACACTACTACCTTGCCCAGCTCACCTTTCACTGGCAGGCAGGACCCCGCTGCCATGGTAGGCAACAGGGTAATTTCAGAGTGCCACAACACTAATCGTAAAATCATTCTTCTGTCAATGTTGATGCACAGTTTCTCCAATGGCCATTGGGGAAAACTCCAAGCATACAGGTATGGTTGTGCCTGTAGGTTAATTCCACCTGTAGAACCTGTGTGCTTTGGGGATAACTCAGGGTTTCAGGTGCTCCTCATGGTGCAAGGCAGGTTTCTCTGCTTGTGCTGTAGGGGCAGGCACCTTCTCTACAAATTCCAAAAGCCAAAGTACACCTCTCAGAAGGCCTTGATCTAGGTGTTGCCTTCTCTCATCTTAAAGGAGCTAAAACCTCTGTCTTTTGTTGCTCTGAGGTGCTCTAATTTTTGGATGATAGCACACTGGCCCTGGGTAGGGCATTTCCCAGGGGCAGAAAGTGGGGCTTCAGTGTTGGCAAGAAGGCAGGACTCCTGTGGCGAGGACAGCAACAGGCAAGACACTAACTCTGTAGCCTGGTAGGCAGAACACACCACTGACAGGAGGAATACTGTTTCCTGAAATTATCCGAGGATAATTTTGTTTTTATGCAATCACTGTTTAATGTAAAATGCACTAAAAGCTTAAGAGAAAAATGTGGAAAGATATGGAGTGAAGATGTTTAGGCAAATTGACAAATACAGCCCTATCTCCCTGGAAAGTCTTACAAAAGTAAGATCCTTAAATTTAAATATCCCCTCAGCTTTCATTGTCCCCTGTTTTGTTCTAGGCAGATTTTAGGAATATGACTGCTCAGAATACTCCATTTTATAAGGTTTTGAATACCCTCTGAGTTTCACTTATTTTAAGAATTATCAAGGTCATAGATATAACCCTAGTATTTACAGAAAACCTAAACTTTTAGCTGTCATGTCTTAACACTCTAAGGGGAGTTCAGTTGTGGGTGATGTTTCCTCTGTACACTCCATTCAGAATCCTACAACTACATGACTATGTTTGTAATCTCCTGATCTTTCTGAGTTGTAAAAGTTTGCTATTTTCTCCCTCGCTGAGTTGTTAGTAAAATGGAAAGATAAAAATAAAACAAAGGCAAAGAAAACTTTAAAGTAATATTTCAGGAAAGTGATTTCTCTCAAAGTATTTTTAATTTTTACATTATTCAAAATAACTTCACATACAGTAATCACTCAAACCAACTGACTCATCTTCATGTCCACATGCTTTCTTTAAAAACAGAAAATTTTTTAATGTTCAAAATATTTTGCTGGAACAGATGCCTTATTTGAGCAAAGTGCCCTATTTCGGTAATATTTTAAAAGATGTTTCAGTTTAAGCAAGAAGTGACTAATAGCCAATGTGTAGGGA
>NW_010169928.1:116811-120853 GCF_000695765.1 Mesitornis unicolor
GTGTTCTTGTCCAGTATCAGTGACACGAATGTGAACCATCCTGGTAAGTGCTGCTGATAATGACTTATGGCTGAAATGCATTTCTTGCTTGCTTAGTTATTAGTTTGGTTATCAGCTTTGCTCACAGGAGCTGACCAGTACAAAGTAATGATGCGAGGCTGTAATCTTGAGCTAATATTGATTTTTTTTACTGATTCACTTGTTGTTCTTCTGTCTTATTTTATAATCTCCATTATATCCCTTCTGCTTTTAAACCTTGTAAAAAAACTACCTACTCGAATAGCTTAAAAATCCAGCCCCCTGTAAAAGTCTCAATGCTTTTAAGTCAGTTTTTGCTTTTCTATTTTTCCAGCAATGGCAGATCTGTCTCTGAAAGGTTTTAAGTGTTTTTGTAAGTGGTACAAGAGGAACCTCAAACAGGTTTGTTTGTTTGTTTGTTTGTTTTAAATTTGGCTCAGTTTTGGCTTTGGTTTCTAGCTGCTTGTTCAGTCCTCCAGGAACTGCAAAAATGAGTGGGGAAATCTGAGGATGTTTCACTATGTTTTTGTCACCTCCTTGCATCCAGCAGGAAATTTCACTAGAGCCTTCTTTACAGAAAACTGACATTTCTGTTAATAGATCTATGTCTTAGCTGTAAACTTACACTTGTCAACTTAGCTATAACCATCACAAGACCTAGGAGGAGAGATAGAGGAATGACAGGCCATCCTTATCCCACATCTGCTACTGTGGGGAAGAAAATGTGGTTATTGTTTTGAGCCTAATATGAAAACCCAGGATTTCCATGCAGATCACAGACACTGTGACGCAGTGTCAGTGATTTCTTTTTTTTTCAAATTTCTTGATCTTTATGACCACAATGTTGTTCAGAATTGAGTCTCTGATGTTTACTATCCAGAGGTTCTTTAGAGATGCAAAAGTACAATTTAGAATATATTATTCACTTGGTAGCACTTTTTCCTACCCAAATGATAGAACCATAACTTATGCAAAGAGAGACACCTCAGGCCCCATGTGCTGGAGAACATACATAGACAAGAAGCTGCACAGCAGTGTCATGAGGTTGCACTACTATTTTGACCATTCAGCTTACAAACAAGGACCATCAATGTTGATTATGGGCATAGCTAGGTATGTAGGTAAGGCGCATATATGTAGCAGGGTCCATAGAATATGAGGATACACTGAGCATTGCTGCTTGGCAGTCATCCTTCTCCGCACTCCAGCCAGCACTGTCTGCTCCACCACTGGCTGTTGCCAACTCCCATGTGAGCAGTCTGCCCAGCAGCTCTGCAATTGCAGTACTGCCCAGCTTCTGTCACCTCAAAGTTGACACTTGAGTAACATGCAATGAATTCTCACTGTTCCCATAATTTTGATAATCTGATAACCACTCTGGTTATTATGGGATTTGGAAACATGATTTCATCTTGAAAAAACATGAGAAAATGATGCAGAAGTTTAATATTGGAGAGCCAACCATCAAATCCAATAAATCCTTAGTCCAGAGCAACATAATTCTGTTAGTCCCTAGGAAATGGAGAAAACAAGAGCTCCTTTTCATGTATCTTTAGTTTCCAAACCCTGATATCTATGCAAATGCTGAATGTCTCCGTAGTTATTTTCAGTACAGTATGTTAAAGGAGTCAACAGGTTGTCAGGAGTATCAAAAGATTTCTAAAGGTGGATAGGCACTGACCAGTGCCACAGAAACACTGGCAAATTTACACCAGTTTAGAGCCGCTAGGAAGTTGAATTCTTACTAAATAATACTCACATTAAGGGGCATTGGAGTTGAATATCATTATGAAAACTCAAGAGTTATATCATCTGGTTTTACATGTAGCTAAATCTGCCCCCTGAATATGCATGTCCAGTAATTGTACTGGCCAGTTCCAGGCTCAGCTGTCAATGATATATCTCATGCTTATAATGAGACGGAAGTTACCTGGGAAAGAGAAGGTCACCTAGATCATCTAGATATCTGAAATGATACACTGTCTTGCACGCTGACATAACAGAATAACAGAAAGGGAAGACAAAGAAAAGCTCTCATGACATCACCTGAAGTTATTAAAATCTACCAGATTTAGACTAGTGCTGTTACATGTCCTTCCAGTTATCTGGCCTGATTTTCACAAGCTCCACCTTCACTGCGTCTTCTATTAAATAGGAATGTAAATGCTTCTAATTGTTTTGTAATCATGAATGCCTGTCTTATTAGACCTCTTAAAGACAGTGTTATTCAGGCTTATCTCCACTCTAATTTACATCAATTTTAGGCATAATGGCACAGACACTCTTGGAATATGTATTAAAGCACAAACAAAAATGAAACAAATAAATCAGAGGTTTGGTCTGTTAGCGACTATACCTTTTGATGATAAGCATTCTCCTTTTACCTTTTTTGAAGGCAGCTCTGAATCGGTATGGCAAGCATGTATTTCTCAGCCTGCTGTGAGCTGGAATTAGATCCAGGGCAGAATTCAAACACTCTGGCTCACATCTAGCTTAGCGCAAAAACTCTAATACTTACACAGGCTACAGGTGAACTTGAATCTTTCTCCACAGTGCAGGTCACTTCTAATCCTGGTGTATTATTTCCTAACACTAAATAACTGAGATTCTTGAAAGAGCTCAGCACACAAATCACATATAAACAATGAAGTAATTTTCTTATCAGATGTTTATTTTTGTCATTAATAGAAACATCAACAAAAAGTCTTAAATCACCAGGTGAGTCATAGGTAGGTAGGTGTGTCATCCTGGGAACAGCAGAGTATCCCCTTGTTTGGCCTCATCTAGTCATTTTTGCTAAAAGGAATTGAAAAAAAAAATCTTCTTAGAGGGCAGGAAAACCCCACAATGTCCCAGGATGATGAAGAAAGGAAAGTACATCTTATGTCATCAAAACAAGACAGCCACCAAAGTGTGTACTGTGAATGACACGGAGGGGTTTCTCCATAATAAAACACATGCTGCCAGCTACTTGCAGTGATTAACTGTCTCACAGACAGGAAGCAAGCACACACATTCCCCCTTTAAACCATCTTGGTTATTTCAAGGGTATCAGATCCTCTTCCTGTTTACCTCCAGGGTAGCAACAGTAGTCATATAAGACAGCTACGACCCTTATTATGTTGGATTTTTCCCATCTTCTAAGTAGTAAGAAAATTCCCAGAATTGACTAAAGGCTTTGTGTTAGTGTTGTGAATGACAGCTCTTGGTTGATGAAATATGAAGTATTTCTCTGCTTATTTTACCATATTTGGACACCCCTTGAAATCTGTGGGTTTTAAATTCACTTACGAAATTGCAAAGATCTTTGCTCGGGAGGCTCATATGCCTGCCTTGGCTTCACTGAAGTTACAATGGCTGGTCGAAGCAGAGCTCATTTCAGAACTTAAAAGTGTAATTCAAGACCTGCGGTCTAATTTCCATTTGGCGCTGGGTAAATGAGATGCTAAGACTAGTCTATGGTTTCAAGTCTTATTTCCCTTGTAGCCCTAAAATCAGGAAAAGGATTTATCCTTAAAGAAGCGTCTTCATACTTTACATAATAGCAGACTTCATTTTAGAAATTTTCAATTCAGAAGGGAGAAGGAGAAGGGAGACAGTATGATCCAAGAGTTGAAAATTAAGTAAGACAAATTTAGAGTGGAAATACATAAGAACACTTAACAACAAAGGCTTGTCATTACTGAAGCAATTAATCTTTCACCATTTTTTGTCTTTGAACATGGCTCAGAACTCTTTCTAAGAGGTATGCAGTCATTCCTCAGCTTCCAAACTGCGATATGGGTTAAACCAGTGTGCAAGCAATGCCAAAGCAAGGAGCTGCTGCTGCTGATGGTAGTACTCAGTAGTATCATTAGGGAAAAAAAAACATGGGAAAAAATAAGTGGTGCATGGGGACAGACACAAACACACAGAAAAATGTAGTTGACCTTTCATCAGGAAATAATGTCACTCACTGGAATGGGAGGGCCAAGGTGATCTGGAAAGTCCCAAAAGAATCACAGAATCACAGAACCACAGAATC
>NW_010169929.1:0-828 GCF_000695765.1 Mesitornis unicolor
AAACACCCTTCCACGCTTGTAGCACAGCGTCAGCTTCCAAGCCACCGTCCGCCATCCTTCCGGTCCTGTCTGACGTCTCAGTCCTGCGGGGGGGGAAGAAGGCAGCGTACCTTCTGAGAATCGCGGCTTGGCTCTTAGCGTGCAGGACACGTCGGGGCTCACCAATACTTGCCATATCCCGCAGTAGTAGAGGGGAGAAGAGAGAGATCCGGCAGGCAGGAATGGTGCAGCAATAGTGTTTTATTGAATTATTTAACAACTCTTATAGACTTTTTTCTTCATTGCCTAATTGGTCAAGAGGTCAGCCACCCCGCCTGGGGTGATTGGCTGAAATCCTAAAACATCCATCCTGAGGATATTTTTCTACTATACCATAAACAATTCGCAGGTGTTCTTAGTTTACAATAACACTACTGATAGCTTCTGTGAGAGGGAAAAGTTTCACACAGGACAGGAGAGAAGCAAGAGAAGTTCTTGCTACTGCATGTCTGCATCCACACATTTAAACGTGTTTTAAGCTGCTCTGAGTTTTATTAGGGATGTCCTGTAAGAGCCTCCCTTTCCTACTCTCTATTTTTTTACACGTTGCTTCTAATTTATGAACTTTTCACTCTGTGGCTTCGTTTCACAGCCTGAGTTTTTAAGAGCGGCGACGGAAATGCGTTCAACGTACTACGGCATGGAGGTGTATAAAGCATATGTGCGTGTGTGTATATATATATATAATTTTAATTGTTTTTTAAAATTTTTAAGTAGCCAATGTGCTGTGAACTGGAAGCTGTGATTCGCTGGAGCAAGCTGCTCGTGCCCAGGAAGGTGTGGGTGATA
>NW_010169930.1:0-776 GCF_000695765.1 Mesitornis unicolor
TATTAACCACCGAAGCAGCGATACGCACGGCCGAACAAGGGTGGACCCATGTGACCCAAGTGAAAGGACCTGTAAACCCACCGAGAGAATGGACTGTATCCTCAGCCCCCAGAGACTTAATGCTCAAGCTAAGTAAGCAACCCATATGAACCAAGTTCCTGCTGCTGGAAGAAACCTCAAGAGGTGGGAGGAACCGGATCCAGAACAGAGGAATCCTAGCAGCTGGTATACTGTGTCTGATCAAACAGGGGTTAAGCCTAGTTTATACTCCTGGTTTATACTCCTGGTTTCAACTCCTAAAAGAGCCAGGTACGCTCCCTGGAAAGAGAAAAGACTTCCCCGTCAAACTGGGGGAGCTGGACTATATAGAACTATACCCTCAACCAGAATTTTTGCCTTGGCTTGCAATCTGGAAAAAGGGAACAGCCCCCCCCTCTTCCCCTGCCATCCCTATTGTCATACCAAATCCCTTGTATTAAAGATCCTGAAACAGGACATATATGCTGGGTTACATGTAAATGTGTAAACTGTGATCTCAAATGGTCCTGTGTATCATATAACCGACACCCCCATTGTAGAAAATGTCGCTGTGATCATCCTAGGGATTATGACCTAATTAGATATCAGTTGGAACACACGCAAATTAAGCAGCTATTTTATGGATGGGAATTATTAATTCCAGAAAATTGGGAGATATTGGATAAGGACTGGTACAAGACTTTGCTATATTGCGCAAAGAAGTTTGCGTAGAAAAGGGCTCAGAGAAAATATTAAGC
>NW_010169931.1:0-4304 GCF_000695765.1 Mesitornis unicolor
CTGTTTTCCTCACTGCATTCTTTATGGGGACTTGCTGCATGTGCTGTGCTTTGGCGTTTCTGCTTAAAGACTCTTACACTTGTCTCAAGTACATACTCCATATTTTGTTAATGTGACCATGAAGAAATCAAATACATTATCTGAATGCAGTTACCTTTTATTGGCTGGTTAAAAAACTGTATTAGTCTAAAATTACAATTTTCTAAAGAAAGAGGTTAGCAGAAAACTAAAACAGAAAGGGAGAAATTATTTATCCAAAATTACTCATGTAGAAATTAGTTTTCAAAAAGCATTATCTTAAAGAATTACATTTCCCACTCCATGCTGTTGGATATCTGTTCAAGTTTCCTATAATTATGCAGAACAAAGTCAGATCTCTTAAGGCTTAGATTAACTATGTGCTCTTTACCTCTCAGTTATAGCTAGATTGTTATTTATTTCTAACTACATTGACTTCTACTTTTTTTTTTCCAACTGAAAGACACTTTACCAGGAAGAAGTCTGGCAGTACATGCAGGTAGTGTATGTTTCTGGGCTCAGATCCTGTTTGAAGGGGCCAGGAGAGAGAAATCACCCAAACAAACCTTTTCCTTTCAGTGAGGCAGTATTCTCTAGTATTTCTTCTTCATTGCATAAGGACGTTATTGGGAGAACGTTCACTGACTCATTTGATTTTCATTGTCAGGCTGCTGTACTGTAAAAATTGTGCGGTAAGGTCACATAGGCTTGTCCTAAACACATTGTGCTGGTTCTTGTGAGTGGTTTGTGTTTTAACTGTTTGCCATAGAGCTAAATGCTAATGCCAAATATCAGTGCTCATTTGACTTGCTAAGTGCGTCCTTATGCACACTGTGGATGGTGAAAAATGGATAAAAAACGGTAATTGGGTTTGTTAGATTTGTTAGTAAAATATTGTGGGTTTGCCCTTCAGAAACTTCAAGGTTATTTCATAGAAAGTAGAGAAAGCAAAACATATGTTCAGGCAAAAACTCACTGATCCTTACAGAAGGTGTTTCACTGTGATTTGACCATGGTCCCATCTGAATATTCAAGTAGCTGCATCCTGGACTCTGAGCAAACGATGGCAGTTCTACTTGCATTTTAACCTGGAACATGCCCCTTGAGTTCAAGTGACTCAAGGACCATTTCATTTTTGGGCAGGGCCTTAAGGAATCTGGTCTGGTGGGAGGTGTCCCTGCCTATGGCAGGACGTTTGGAACCAAATGATCTTTAGGTCGCGGTCGCTTCCAACCCAAACCTTTCTATGATTCTGTGATTCAGTATGCTTTAAATTCTTCACCTGCCATGTGGCACTCACAGGCTGTATTATCTTCTGCCTGAAAATATGATTTCCCGTTTTAAGCTTACAACAATTGGTTAGTGCAATAAAAAGTACGTAACACTAACTTGCATAGTCGTTAGCTTTTGAAATATAACAAAGCATGAATCAAGGTAAATAATCAAGACAGCTTGTTTTTTCCCTGTTTGTTTCAGAGTTCTCTCCTTTTAGTGTTATTGAGCTCAAGGAGAGCAGTTAACCATTTCATACTGATTCACATCTTGATATTTGAAGATTGCTATTGGAGGAAGATCAGTGGACTTTCTTAATTCCTGGATGCGTTACTTGAGTTTCGCAGTGCTCTTCTAAAACAGGTTTATTTTTATTCTGTATTTGACAACAATAATTACTACAGATTTGAGTTTAAACTAGAATTTAGTTGCTCTTTTGGAAACAGAAAGTGACGATGAGAATTTACTGCACTAACTTTGTTCATAACTTGAAGAAGTAATCTTCCATTTACTCAGGCACGACTGTCTCTGCTGATCCCCTGAGCACCGTTCTTCTGAAAGTGGTATTCTGGGGCTGATCAAACATCGCTCCTGCTTCATAAAATACTTTCTTTTCACTTTACCCTGTGTTTACTCCAGAAACCTAAAGCAGCTGTAGCAGGAGCAGATCTTTCAACAAGAAAATACCTCCGCTCTTTCATTACCTAAGAGTGAGCTCTGTAAGGACTCTTCAACAGGTTTCAACTTATCCGAACTGTCCTCAGCCAACAGCCATTACAAGAGAAATGCTGCAACTGGGCATAAATTAGTTGCTTGTTTTAGACAATCTGTGAATTTCTGAAGATGTAGAGGTATCTGATTTTGTGTGGCATGCACTGTAGTTGCCCAGAAGGGAACTGGAGTGAATGGAGAATCTAAGCCATTGGAGTGTAGTATTTATTGGGAGTCTAGTAGCAACGGTTACGGCAGCTTTCTGTAACTTTTTCTTAGGTGTTTTTCAGATCTATCTTTTTAAAATTTACTTTTCTGAGATTTCTATTAGAGTGTTTCTCTTCCAATTAAAATGTGGGGGTTTTGGGGTTTTTTTTGCGAGATAGGAGGTTGTTTTGTTTTTTAATGTAGGTATTTTTGTCTGGTATGCTCAATTTTAACTTTCTGGTTTTGTGTTATCTCTGTGGTAGATTTTTCCACAGGTTATCAGTTTAGGCTCAGCTTGCCAGAAGCCATTTTATCATTTCTATTTGTTCCCATTTAAAAAAAAAAAAAACGGAAAATTAATTAGTGGTAGATGCTGGCAGAAGGAAAGGGATGCTTTGGCTTGCGCTGCTCCTCTTTATTTGGCAGGTCACGAATGATTCCAGTGTTTTTATTGTATTGTGTGGGACTGATAAAATTCCACCTGTCAGATAATTCATCAGAATTTGCTGTTGCAGCAGGTTTACAGAGTGCAGTATGACTCCAGAGTTCCTTCTCTTCGCTTGGAAGATTTTAAGAACTTTTGTTTTCAGTTTTCAAAGTAAGAGTAGTGTTCATCTTGAGCTCTGATTCATGTTTTATAGCATGGACTGGGTTCTATTATCAAAACTGAACTATTACCATTTTTTTTTTCACATGTGGCAAGTACAGATTAAATATAATTCAGTAGGTAGTAACCAAGTATCATTTCAAGTTCAAGGAATAAAATCCAAAGACCGCAATGGCCCAGTCTGGATTTTGCTAGAGATCTGTCCTGGTTTGAGCTAAATAGAACTAATTTTCTATTTAGTGATTTTACTTTTCAGCTCAGTCTCTTTTAAGTGACTGAACTTGCTGAAAACTGGCAGCATGTTTTCCCAAACAGTGCTGCTAGAAGATATGCTTAAGGTCAGTTGTCTCATCCTGGGTGCTGTGTCTGCGCCTACGGGGGAAGCAGACCCAAAACTGACCAACGAGGTATTCCATCCCACATACGTCATACTCGGTATAAAACCGAGAGATCACGAGGATCTCCGCTGTTTTTTTTCCGCCCTTTTGCTTTGTTTTCCACCGTTCCTTCCATCTCGACCCTTCCGTCCGTCTCGATCCTGCAGAGGCCAAGGCCTGAGCAGAATCCTGCTCGTTCGTCTGCCGCTGATCCTGATTTGTGTGTCCTGCATCCTGCTCCCACCTGCTGCTGAGTTTGGTCTGGGACTTTTCCAGTGCCCGGCTCTGCAGAGCCTCTGGTGACGTATTCGTCATTGGGGGGAAGGGTGGGGGGAGGATTTTATATTGGTTTTGTATATATATTTGTACTTATTTGTATATATTTCATTATTTTCATATTTACAATATTATTCTGTAGTATTAGTATTATTGTTTCATTAAATCTGTTAGTTTATTTTCCAACCCGTAAAGTCTCTCTCCCTTATTCTCTTTTCTCTTCCCTTCTGGGGAGGGGAGAGGGGTTAACAGAGATTCAAGGAATAAAATCCAAAGACCACAATGGCCCAGTCTGGATTTTGCTAGAGATCATAACAAAACTTCTGAGGAGGGATTCCTCAACATGATGGGAACACTTGTCTGTGGACAAAATCTTGTTGCAGTCTTCCTATTATGCAAGACTTGCCTTATTTTTACCAGTGACTGAAATCTGTAAAGCACAGATTTTGTTCTTTTTTCCCTCATTCGGATGGTTCATTACCCACAGCAATCATGGAAAGAAGGTGCAAAAGATTAATATCTTTCTCAACTGTATTCACTCATCTTGCATACGTACATGTATAACATAAACATATATGCATGTACGCGCACACACATATTCTCTGCTACAAATCTGCCTTAATATTTTGGATACATCTTTACTATCTTTGTATTGTAAAAGTGAGGTGCTGCCAAACCATGTGCCATGCAACCTAATTGTTATCAACTGTTCAAGTGTATCTTAATGACCTGCACTGAGGCTTCTCTAGACCAAGACTTGCCTAATATTATTAAAAGAACATGAAATATGTATGACTCCTTACACTTGTTTACATGGAAAGTAACCCTTTGTTTCA
>NW_010169932.1:0-18831 GCF_000695765.1 Mesitornis unicolor
ATCCCTAACATTCTGTGATTCTGTGATTTCAAGCAAATTGATGAGGTCTGTCACAGGTAACTCATTAAGCTGAAATAACGGGAGCATTTAAACTTGTCCAAACTGATGGCAGAATTACATCTATCAATTTCATAGTAAATGTCCGCAAAGCTGGAGGAGAAAGAAGTGAAGTAAAATAAAAGGAATTTATGCTGGCAATGTAGTGTTCTTCTCTGCTTCCTCCTGCAGCTCCATCACATGCAGTACAAATCTCAGTTGTGTGTTGAATGCTGATTTTTCAAATGCAGGGGTAACAGGAAAACTCTTCATCTAGTGTATATGATTAGAGTCCAAAATGAATGTTTGCCATGTAGCCAGAGAGATAAATTTTGCCTATCAGTTTGTGCATATGTTTCACAAAAAAAAAGGAAGTCTATGTTAGGGTGCTGGGGGAGATGCCATAAAGTTTTTACTGCAATTTGTTTTTGTAAGTCTTGTCTAGCAAATCCATGTGGTTTCCCTCAAATTTTCAGTAATAAACATTTAACAGCATGTTCCTCCATCCCACTTATATATGAGATTTTGTTGGGTGGGTGAAAGAAATTTCTTAGAAGGAACAAGGATGGCTGTGTTGCAGTGGGACAACTAGGTACTGCAGGGAGCCTGAGAGTCTAAGGCTTGTTGCCTCTGCAAGATGACCTGTGGATGCGAGACTGGGAGAGATCCTGGGGTTTTTTTATATAAAGCAATAGGTACTTCTGATCCAAAAATATCAGATGGTCAAGCAAAATCTTGAAAGAAGCAGGACGACATTTCAGAAGTCATCACAATCTCCTGCAAGACCTAGACAATAAAATTTCACCTTACTATTCAACCTTGATTACTCCCTCATGGAGTACTGTTTCCTCTACTGCATACCCATTTTTGCTACAAGTGATAAAAAAGACACCATAGATTAATAAGACATCATGGAAACTATCTTATGTCAATGTGGCAAAACCTTTCATGTCCACCATGTTGAGACTTGTGTGGGAAACGGTGAAGTGAAGCAGTGGACTGGACAGTTCAAAGAAGAAAAGAGCCCTTCTGTGTATCCTTGATGGAGAGATGCACAGAGCATCACACAGAACCACTTCACTGGACATAAGGACCAAATTACCGGTCAACAGTAGATCATGTGTAGTCTAGAAAACAAAATTAGTTCATTCTATGAGAAAAAAAAGCATGAAATAGGCTAGTTATATCTTGAACAAGGATTTGGAAGGTGAGATCCATAGCAATTATCTTCAGCAACCTAAACACATGGAGCAGGAATTCATTTCATCTGCTGTTGGTTGTGTACCTGAGATAGTCGAGACAGAAATAGAAGAGAAATAGGAACTTTGAGGTCACAGTGCACCTGATCTGTCGAAGAGACAGAAGTTAGGGTGAGATGTGTTATTCTCTGAAAAATATGCAGAAGAGAAATAGAAACCTCATAGGTACAGTGTTTCTGGTGTAAAGAAAATACAGACTTCAGCATGAGATGGTTTGCTCTCTAAAAATGCCCTTTTCTCTATAATGAATGGAGGGGGCTGTGTGTGACTAACTCCAGTACAGACATCTACATGGTCATTGTCTAACACGAGATAAGAACCCCATTCTTCATGTCCAGTAACAATTGACCCTAGCCAGGAAAATATATAGGCACTTCCAAAGAGTGATTCATCCTACTTGAAGAAAATAAGATTATAAGAGGAATTGCAGTAGGACAGACCTCTCATCCATCTAGCACAGTCCTTCTTGGAAATTGGCCAACAATAAATGCCTAGAAAGAATATAAGTTCAAAAGAAATACACATCCTCAAAATACATTCAAGAAATTCTTGCTTCAGGGACTTCCTGACCTGGAGTGGGTATCTTTATATAGCAAACTTTGAGGGGTTTATCTGTCATTAGCTTGTTTATATCTTGAATCCACATATACATTTAGCATCAGTAAGCATATGTTGACTCAAGTGCCTAATCTAGGTGATTTGCTCCCTGAGAGTGCTCTGCCTATCTAAGTAGCCTAGACAACTTGCCTAGACTAAGTGCTTAATTGTCAAGTGAGTTGAATCCTACTCCCAGCAATCGGGAAAATAACAGGTATAACTATGCTTTGCAGCTGGCTGCATTCATTTACCCATCTCGTAGCAGCTTCCAGAGACTCCCAGTGCCTTGAATACCAGACACACTATGACAGAGTTCCTCATGTTGATAACTCCAAAATGTCACATTCAAAGAAATGAAATACAGGTCACTGCCACCAGAGTCCACAAAGAAAAGGAAGAAAATTAAGAGCCAGCATAGTCCATAGGCATATAGAGTCAGTAGATAACTGCAGAGAGATAGCTTCCTCTCAGAAGTATGTTAGATAGCAATATGTGCAGAAAAATTTATTATGAAAGTTCATCTGGATAAGGTCTCTTAAAGCAGTAATTGATAAATACCCCAAATCTTCTGGATGGCTTGGCTTACTGTAATTGACCTTGCATTCCAGTTTTAAGATGAGGTGAATCACCTCTTATATAGGCACCTATATTTCTTCATGAGTTAAGAAGGGAGCTCAGCAACTACAAATACTTTCTATGTGCTCCAACACACAAGGAAAGCTTTTGCAGACCAGAAAATCTGGGGTATATTGAAAGCCTGATCCTTCCCCTCTGTAAACACTTAATGTTTGAGGGTATTGCATTCATTCGCTCTGCTTTCTGCTGTTAACAGCTGCACATGAAATGTCCCTGGGCTATTATTATATAGCATGTTTTACTTACAGAAAATCATCCTTTCAGCTTGTCCTTGTCATCTCAAATAGTCCAAAGCACTCAGAAACACACGTGTTTGCACATCGAAGGATTTCAGATGTGCTAGGCATATTGCACACCCAACAGAAAATCATCAAGCTTGCGTGCTCCCCATAACTTTGTTCCAATAACCGAGACATGTTTACAAAACACGCCTTCACCAGGATTCCTCTTTTCCATACCAAGAAAGCACTTAACATAGAATAAATTCCCTGGAATCCAACAGAAGGAAATCCTAGAAGATGAAAAATGGTGAGGTAAGATGCAAACTCAGATAGCCAATGCAATTTCATCTGTGTAATATCCCCAGCTATTACCTCATTATAACAGAGTACAAAAATAAACTTTAACAGTATTTATTTCAAGGTAATTTTTTCAGCATGTTTCCTGCGCTCTTGTTCTTCAATGTTTTCTTTAGCAGTTTTTGGAAACAAGCCTCTGATGAGAGCTACCGTAATCTAGTGAGTGTTTATTTAAATGGTAGTTAGCTTTTATAAAGTGCATTATTTCCACCGCGGGCAGCATCAGTTGTGCTCAAAGACGCTCATAAGCTCTTTTTGACAAAGTAGAGACATTCTGCATTTTAAATTCGAATGCTGGAAAACCCCAGGCAGCTCTAGCAGGACTGGCATTGTCACGAAGAACAAACATCTTAGCCCTGATGTAAAGCCAGACAGATGCAGGAGGGACTGAAAACTGCTATCTGCTGGATTATCCATCTCCCAGAGAAGAACGGCAGATGTTGGTTCATACACACACACACACAAAGTTGTCAGTGGCATAAAGCTTCTGCTTACAAATACTGCCTTTTATTTTGTCTCGAATTTGGACAATATTGATTTTTATCATGATTAAGATCTCCAAGTCTTTATGTGTTTCCAGATGCGATTTGGGCTACACAAACTCAGAGGTTCCTCTGTTCAGACAAATTGCAAAGCAGGAATAATAAACAGATAGTATTAAGATTAATGCGCAAAAGTTGCTGGGAAGATTGGCAAATGGTTTCTGGATTTTTGGACTTTGTTGCATCATTGATTTACCACCTCAGTCAGAAGTTGTGGTCTGTCACATAGCACCATAAGGAATTTAGGAGGCGTCTGATCTGTGGTTAGGATGCACAGATGTGCCTATATTGAGAACTTTGCAGGAATGAAAGTTTGAGGAACATTAATATTCGTTCTGGAAAGACTTGAGCAGATATCTTGGAGGGAGAGATGGAGGGATGGGAAACATCTGAGTGTTTCTGGATGAAAGGCTTGAATGCTTGTGTTGCAAAGTGTCCTTGGCAGGAGTATATGAGACTATAAAGAGGAGAAAAGGCAAATTCATAAACATTTTGGTGGGTGACAAGGAGAATGTGAAAGTTCCAGGTGTGTCTGGTTGCTATTCAAGAATCCAAGCAAGGTTTGTGTCTGGAGATAGGGCAGTCCTGCCTTCCTGTCATAACATGAGGCTGAGCCAGAGTAGTAACAGAGACAGGACAACATGTGTGACACAAACAGGAGCCCAAATATGTGGCTTCTTTCTTAAAAAGAAACTAATTTTGCTCCTTACCCTGAGCCAAATTCTTTTGATTTTCATCCAATAATTGTTAAGCCCTATTCCTTCCTTTTTTGTTCTCACCACTCGTCCCAGGCTGAATTCACTCCCTGCTGCTCCAGATTTGTATTTTCATGACCTTCCCCTCCTTGGCTACTTTTCCCCATGTCTCCCATTGATCTGGACTCATTTTCAGTGGTCTAAAATGTCCCTTCTCCTTCTTCTTCTTTCCTCCCAGCCACAGGTTATGCGAAGTCATGAAGGCCAAGGATAATCCAGCCTAAATCTTAAAATGGCATGTCAGCTGCAAAGGCTTAAAAAATATACTACTGATGGCAACTGGAAGCTCTTGACTGCATACTTAGCCTGTGATAAAAGTAATTAGCTCGTCTGGGAGTGTAGGAGGAAGAAGCCAGCAGGAGAAAGAAACACAGAGATGTAAAGAACATAATCAACTGTTTACAAGGGCATGCTGGCTTCATGGCCTTTAGCTTAAGCTGCTGAATAGCTGACACCACCACATAGATCATCTGGTGGGGCTCTGCTCCCGTTGCAGTTCATGAAACTGCTTGACCTTTTGAGATTAACCATTCCTTAATCCAATCTGAGGTTCTGAGAAACAAAGGTTAGTGGAGTCTCAGGTCAAGGAGAGAAGTAGATCGCTGGGATTGGCTTCTGATGATCAAGAAACTTGGGGTAAAGCCCTTAGTGTGGGAAACAAACCAGCAAAAGAGGGAGCGAGCCTTTGTTTTCACCTTGATCCCACACTGTCTTCTCCTTGGGGTCCCTCAATCACCCACCTACTCAGTTGCCTACACTTTCAGTTAGTAGGGTCAGATGGTGTCCCCACAGGTAGGGATGCCACCTTGCCCAGGTTACACCTTTAAAGGAAACCCTAAAAGAAATCAGTGTGGGGAGGAGAAGGACGTGGATGGAAACAGAACTCAAAACGTATGAAATTTAGCTGGTAAAAAAGTGTTGCTCAAGCTCTGAGGGCTCGTGTTAATTTGCAAGCTGACTGCACTGTTCATGAGCGAATGGGGAGAGAGGAGAGACTTTTACATTTCACTAAGTCTTCCCAGAATTCATTAGAGGTGGGTGAAGAATGTCCTCTATCTGCATTTCCTGTAAACGTAACAAAGTAATGGGAAGAGGACCTCATTTCCTTATCTGTGAATAAGAGACAACAACTGTTTTAATTAAAAGTTGGGATTTGTTGGGTTGTGGTTTTTTTGCATTATCAGGATGAAAGACCATAGATAATATTGGAATAAGAATTCATGTTCCCATAAGTACAGGGAGAAAATGAGAAAGCTTTATTTATTGGTCAGTCTTCTATATGAAAATACAATGTTTTCAGAACTGGAGCTGTTCTAGGGATAGGAGAATATAAGAACTTTATGACCTTCACCCTTAAACATAATGGAGTTTCTCATTTATACTGATAAAAGTGGGAGACAGAGGGTAAAACACCTAAAAATTTCAGGTGCTCTCTGGTAGGGCAGTATTTATGGTGAGATCACTGTGCCTGTCCTACTGCCGCTGTAGGGATCCTTCTTACTCCATGAGGTACCAAATACTTCCATAAAGTGAGAGAGATAGAACACCTGAATCCCAAATACTGATGCCTGAGCATTTCCTTGACTGGCTACAAAGTCTTGATACAAAAAGTTCAGGGAATCTTCACTGCAAAGCACCAGCAGAGAACCTTTGCCTCAAGGATATTTATGTGGGACAGTGGAAGTCCAGAGCTTCTCTTTTCCAGTTTCAGTGCTGGACCCTCTGTTCTATACGTTTTACAGCATAGACTTGCTAAAGAAAATAGATGCTTGCTAATTCACTGACATTCACAATGTATGCATCGCAGTTTAATCAGACACCAGTGAAATTCCCAGTTGAAGCTGTTATTTTCTGACCCACTCCAACAGATGTCATCCAAGTGTTTTTGCGTAACTTCAACTCCTCAACATCTCTGAATTTTGATCGATGGATTTCTTTTCCTTTGCTCTGTGGAAAGAGGAGTGACTTTTGTTTGCTCATTTATTTCTTCAGCAGACTTGGTGTGAAAAGAAGACATTTCTTTGGTTGCCTGACTGGAAGTGAGGGTGGGAAATGAAACCCATGTTTCAGCCTTTGATGTGATGAAACAAACTCCTTTTCTAGATCATTCCAGATTATTTGAATCCAGTGCCAAGAAACTTTCTGCCATTCTGAGTCAATTCCTTCCTTTGCCTGTTCTGAACAGAAGTCTGAACCTCCAGATCCTACATTATAATTAGAAATCTTCGCAGGAAATTTTGCATATCTAAAGCATCCATCACACGAAATTTGTCTAGGCTAATCCCTCGAATAGCTGAGATTCCAGCTGTCTAAAGTTTTGGTGGCTAAATTTAGATAAGATAAATAATATCCTATGTGTCTCAACAGCTGTAAAGCAATAAATATAGTAGGGGACATATTTTCTAGAGACAGATAGAAAACCTTTTATATTTAAGTCGTTTCCCTGCCACACTTCACTACTTTGTTATAAATTGTTCTGAATGTGCACATCTACACAACACTGGTTTTTTAATTCAAAGGAGTTTTACATTGTGTTTGGGCAATCAGTTCACTGATGTTTTCTTAATAGAAGGGAAATATATTTGTCTGTTAAAATCTTAGGATCTGTAAAATTACTAAGCCTGCTTTATATAGCACTGTGAATGACAGAGATAAAATCTGGATTTTTGTAATAATTTACTATTCCCTGCTTTTACTTCTTTCTGTAACATCAAGTTTACAGGATTAAGGCTAATGTTGGGGTCAATTATTTTTAATACAGAAAAATCAGGGTAAAATGGATAAAGAATAGATAAAAATTAAATTAATGGCAAAGTATGATACTTAAATGTGTTGCTGAAAAAGCCAGTAGATCCCTTGATGTGTGCAGCTCGGAGAATAGGGATGAGAGTTCATGGTTTCAAAAATAACTGGTCAAAGCTCAACATTTCCATTATATGGGTAATTAACATTAACAAGTATGTTCTTTGTTACAAATGGAAACAAGCTTTTGAAGTTTCACCCCAAACAAGGATAGTGTCACAGTGCCCCATTTTAATAGAGAGAAGACACTTCGGCTCATAAAGGATGCTAATTTTTAGTGAGTACTAAGAAGTAACTGTCCTTGGTTGGTTTAAAACAACAAATACTGCATTTCAACCAGCAATAGTGAGTTAGTATGAATGACATTTCATTAAAGAGTTCAAAATTGAAGGAAAAATCAAGAGCTTTACACATTTCTGTGAAACTTTTTTTTTCCTCCTGTAATAGCTTAATGAAAGGGAAAATATTTTTTTCTTAATCAAAAATAGGTTTTCTCTGGAGAAAGTCTTGCTCCCAGGGCAGTCTTCAAGAAGAGGAATTTGTCATGAGACCTAGTAAACCATCTATTGAAAAGGCTCTCATGTTCTGGAATCATGAGGCATTTTCGTAGATTATTTGAGAGCACATATACCTGTATTTTCTGTATCCCGGCTAGACTTAGAAACACATCTCTTGTCATAGATTTAGATTAGATATTAGCAAGAAATTCTCTCTTCTGAGAGCAGTGAGACACTGGCCCAGGTTGCCCAGGGAAGCTGTGGATGCCCCCTCCCTGGCAGTGCCCAAGGCCAGGTTGGACAGGGCTTGGAGCAGCCTGGGCGGTTGGGAGGTGTCCCTGCTCATGGCAGGGGTTGGACTGGATGAGCTTTAAGGTCCCTTCCAACCCAAACCATTCTGTGATTCTTTATAGTTGCTTGATAAAAACAAACAAAGAAACAAATAGACAAACAACAAAAACCCCTCATGAGATCTTTCTGGTGAATATAAGGGCTTCACCATCAAAAATGTACTCAGATGTTCTGTCACTCTCCAGCACAGAAGGCCTCTTATTTCTGGGGGAACTGACACTCAAATTTCAATGCCTGTCCATCCTTCCCCCCACACACACTTTGATCATCTTCTGAGCCATGAAAAGATGCTAACAACCTGATTTCTGACTTCTGAGAGTTCAACTAAACTTCACAATTTAATGAAAAAAATATAATGGGGGGAGGAGGGGGAATTCAGGGCAGAGGGATAATTAAGTGGGGTCTTCTTCTCCGTGCTTTATACTGCTTTGTGTCACTGAAAGGAGCACAAGTCCTCTGCTGAGCCTGAGCTTGACTAACTCAAATACAGAACTGTAAAATTAGCTGAGGTGAATCCCACCCCGAAACCAATCCATTAGCTTAGTTGAATGCAAGTTGGCAGCAGCTCTGGCGATATTTCATCTGCATTAGCTGCTAATATCAACATTAGCTCAGTATTTAATCATAGGAAGTCAAACAAAACACAGAGCTTGATAGAAATATATACATTGGGCACAATGATAGACTCCAGTTTTACTTCCATGCAAATCTGCTTCCTTTCTTGAAGCTGTTTTTGATTTACTATGAGGTATGTGTGTGCAGGATGCAACCCAAGGAACACATCTGTACGATGATAATTTTCATACCAAAGATATGTTTGGTGCATTACAAATAAAGCAGTAATCCCCTCAATGATCTAGTTCAGACGAGAGCCAAACAGATCAGACACAAGTATAAATAGCAAACCACAGGCCTGCTTTTCCATAACTGCCAATTTATTATTGCAAGTCTCTCTTTTATTTTTTTCCCCCCAATAGTTCCAGCTTCTGGATTCCTGTGACTACTTAAAAACATCGTGCTTCACTTAAAAAAAAAATAGGAGGAAAAAAATGTTAGCTACTTCTTATTCCATGGCTGTGGGAAAACCCTGAAAATGTGGTGTTTTAGCTGAAGACTCCATCAGCAGAAGGCGAATATAGGTAGGTAAACCTAGTTAGGGGTATGAATCAGGGTTATTTGAAGACCAGCAACCTCAAATACCACGGGAGTGGAACATTGGTGGGTTTAACGTAAAAATGCCTGAGCCAAAAATATGTAAATAATGTAAACATGTACAAAAATTCAGAAAAATGGTTCAAAAGATTCACCAAGTCCTTAAATGCAAAGCAGCGTTTAATAAGCCAGGGATGTAAGCTGGTAAAAATCTCAGATAAAATACAGACAGTTTCCCATGGCCGAATCTATATCCACATTATAACCTCCGTATTTCATGGCTGCCTGGACTGAAGTTTGACTTTGTTCCCATTTCTAAATGTGCTGTATCAGGATATTCTACCTTATAAACTCTTATATACACATATATATACACACACATATATACACAATATATATATTTTTTCAGGCTGCTCTCAGTGAATTTGCTCTCATCTGCCTTTGGGTAGGAAGAAAATAGCTTCCAACACAAAGACAAACTTCTTAGCAAAAAAATCTCCTTTAAATCAATGCCTTAAAGCATCAGCATTTTGGCAGATGACTGCTGGCATCTTTGCCTCCTGCAGGCATGCCTGTGCTCAGGGATGAGGAAAGTCAGGGCAGAACCCACAGCAAAGGTAAGCAGTCATGCACAATTCATCCTTGACTCCAAATTTATCTGCATGCTGGCCAACTTTTCCATTTTAATACAACTTCACCAGCGTACGAATTCACCAACATTGGTGAGGAAGGTGCAAGTTCTACCAAGATCACATAGCACTGGTCTGTTCAGCATCTGTCCTGTTTCTTTAGCTGCTCTCCAGCTGTTAACCAAAATCATCAAATCACAGAATGGTTTGGGTGGGAAGGAACCTTAAAGCTCCTCCAGTTCAACCACCATGGGCAGGGACATCTCCCACCAGCCCAGGCTGCTCCAAGCCCTATCCAGCCTGGCCTTGGGCACTGTCAGGGAGGAGGCATCCACAACTTCTCTGGGTAACCTGTGCCAGTGCTTCACCACCCTCATCGTGAAGAATTTCTTTGTAATATCTAATGTAAATCTCCCCTCTTTCAGTTTAAAGCCATTACCCCTTGTCCTATCACTACATGATCTTGTAAAAAGTCCTTTCCCAAAACATAGGCACAGGGATTGCAAAGAGGAGGGATGGCCATGAACATGCATACAGCAGGTATCAGTTTTACCTCCAACTCAAGGGGGTGGGTAAGGAGATGTGTGGGAACATAAGCCTGGGTATCATCTAAGAAAGATGAGGTATTTTGGGAAGTGGAGGGCATGGAGAGGGCACAGTGATGATGCTGTAGGATAGATGGAGAGAAGTTGGGGATATTGTAATGGTTGAGAGGTGGAGTCCATTAGTTCCTCTTCATTAACTCACCGCTCCCAGGGTGATTCATTCAGGTTACACAAAATGCACTGTCCTTTTAGGGTTTCTGCAGCTTAGATCACCACTTGCACCCAGGCAAGGATGTGGTTTGGAGGCAGGTCCTGCTCCTGGGAGCTTGGTGTGGGTGAAGAGACCAACACCAGATGGAGACAGGCTAAAAATAAAGCCAAAGTCCAAGGGAGCACAAAGCAGAGAGGAAAAACCCAAGTGCTTCTGAAAAGTCTCAAGCTCCTGCCTAGCACACCCCTGGAGTCAGCTGGCTCTGCTTGGCTGGGATCTCTCCACCCACCCTCTCTGGGCTCTTTTCCCAGTTTGTCATGGTGACTCTAACAAGAACCAGTTATGAAAGCACAGATCTGGAACCAGTTCTTTCATAGTCATTAAATGCTAGAGGGGATGATACTAGGATTTTCTTAATGAACAGTAACATGTGGTAGTGATGGTTGTAGACATGGGGGAGGAGAAATGGAAGGAGTCTTGACATTTTAGGGTATAAAAAGGCAGATTTGCTCCTTGAAAGT
Organism: Mesitornis unicolor; assembly: GCF_000695765.1. Lineage (NCBI taxonomy): Eukaryota > Metazoa > Chordata > Aves > Mesitornithiformes > Mesitornithidae > Mesitornis > Mesitornis unicolor. The sequence goes on from NW_010169932.1 coordinate 11,112, forward strand.
CCCAAACCACCGTTTTCTTTTCATCAATTCCCGGTAGCCCAGCTGATCTGGTGCCCACCCTGCAAGGTTAGCACAAATAACACATGAAAGATCTTCCACAAATTTTCTACAGCCTGAGCACAAAACCACTGCTGCCATTGAGAACTTTCCTCCTAACATCAATAAACCTTGGACCAGGCCCTCAAAAGCTACAAACTCATTAAAAATAATAATTAAAAACCAGGCAAAAAAGACTGAAGACAGATGTGGGTCACTGCACAGGGTTGTTTGCACTGGGACAGCAATGCTCAACCTTTTGTTCAATTATGTGCTTCTGAGTTCACAACAGTTCTACCAAAAGTAGGTTTTCTGAGCATGAATGAAATCTGTCCATTGATCCATTGAAACGAATCCACATGGAGAGATGGACTTACCAACCCCCATGGAGTCACCAGCCTTTGCATCAACCTGACACGTGTAGCAGACAGACTTGGTTGATTCTGGTTCCTACACATGACCATGAGGTCTTTGATCCTGTTGTAATCAGGTCAGGAGGTAACATCTCTTCTCATGATGGTGCAATTTTGTTCCTATGAAGATAAGCATTTATGGGGACTTCATCTCCTTAAAACCCACATAAGTCCATGCCTAATAATATAAAGGAAAAAGTCAGAAATTTCTAAAAAGTGATTCTTTCTACTACGTTTTCTCTTTTTATTCTCCAGTGTCACCTAAAATAAAAGAAGCCCAAACTTTGGTTTTCACAGTAAATCACTGTACAGATATCTTGTAATAATGTTCTTCACACCATTAGGAGATGGAGATGTGAAATCCAACCACAGTGAGGGAGTTTCTTTGGAAGGAAGGGTGGTCTTTCACTCAAGCTGATTTTTGCTTGCTTTACAGCTGTGTCCTAGACAACAGGGGCTTTTCTAATAAATATTTATTCTATTAACACTATTATAAACCTAAACAATGAATAATAAATAATCGACATGTCATGGATAGTTAATAGAGCACCATATATCAATGGAAGTTCACATGGATTTCACAAAGCCTTTTCTGCTAACAGATGGGCCAATGAAAACATTTTTATGTGCTTATAGTTTTCAGGCAGAGAAAAACAATGCTCATGTATGAGAAGACAAGAGGTTTAGTAGATCTCAAATGACCAGTCAGCATTCTCTTTCTTTAGTAACGGCCAGCTGTTCTGGTAAAATGTTGCCTGAAGCTGTACTGAGAAATGAGGAGATAATTTGCCTGTGGAGGAAATACTCAATTTGACCAAAATCTGGTCAGTTTTCTGAGAATAATATCCCTACCAAGGAAGACACTTTTAAAATAATAGGAATAATTTTCATGTTTATACCTAACACAGATGATCAATTAAGCTGGAGAGAAAAGGGATGAAAGTACTTTGTAAAGGTTGAAATATAATAAAATATTAGGGAAAAGCAAAATAATGCATTTGTCTTGTCAAATTTTAAGTAAAAGATTTTGATGGTTGATTGCAGTGTGCCTTCTTTCATCTTCAAATGTGAAGCTGAAGAGAAATTGTTAACTATCCTGAGTGCTTAATGAAATGGCTATCTCCCATTTACCTCATCTTTTTCCAGTATTATTTTTTTCTTTCTGGGGTGTCTTTGCCAAAACACCGTAAAACCAAAACTTTATTTCAGATGAAGCCAAAATTAATCCCTTTTTCCTGCCATCCCCACTCTTTTACTTCATGCACTAAGACAAAGAAAACTTATTCCCCCTGCTCTCTCCTCTTGACTCCATCAATTACAGTTGGCAGATATCCTGGAGTGTGAAGGTTTACATCCCATCCAAAAGCTTTAAGATTTGAGTATTTACTATTGTGATTTGGGAATCTTCTTGCCATCTGTATAAACATCTCATCCCTTTAGATTACTTTTTTTCATTTTAAATGGTTGGGGGTGGGCTCACTGCCAGGCAAATAATATAAATAGAGAGGAGCTGTCTTTAAACAACGTATCATTACTGCAATGCAGAGACCATTATTTAATGAATGGGCTCAGTAACCATTGCAGAAAATGACTGAACCACGGCACAGCGTTCTGCGCGTCTGAACGTACACATGTGTGCGCTGTGTTCATTGCAACGATGATGGATGAGTAGATAATTATATCTATGGAGAGGTTTGTTTCATGGGAACAAGGGGATACTGCAGATATAGGTTCCCATTCTGACTGAAGTCTGGTGTTTCAAAGATGTGCCCAGCTGTACAATTAAAAGTGAATTAAAGGCCATGAAATTGAGAAAAATAGCCCTCATTTCCTCCCAGATCCTCTGGGATCTGGTTTACTTTTTTTAGGAGACACTTAAGTAGTAGGATAAGGTATAATGTCTTCGAAATCAGTTTCTTTCTCTCTCAGGTCAAAATTAGACTCTCTTTCTCAAAAATGGATCTGGGGTTTCTAACTGTGACCTCTTCCTAATAGGAATGAGGCATTCAGTGAAACCAAATGTATTTGGGTCCTCAAGACAAAAAGGACATCAAGTTCTTGGAGTGGGTCCAGAGGAGGGCCATGAAGATGATCATAGGGCTGAAGTACCTCTGCTATGAAGACCAACTGAGAGAGTAGGGGCTATTCAGCCTGGAGAAGAGAAGGTTCTGGGGAGACCTTAGTGAAGCCTTTCAGTACCTGAAGGGGCTACAGAAAAGTTGGAGAGGGACTTTTTACAAGGATGTGGAGTGATAGGACAAGAGGTTTAAACTGGAAGAGGGGAGATTGAGACCAGATATTAGGAAGAAATTCTTGACTGTGAGGGTGGTGAAACACTTTCACAGGTTGCCCAGGGAAGTTGTGGATGCTCCCTCCCTGGCAATGCCCAAGGCCAGGTTGGGTAGGGCTTTGAGCAGCCTGGGAGGTGTCCCTGCCCATGGCAGGGGGTTGGCCTGGGGGAGCTTTAAGTTCCCTTACAACCCAGACCATTCTGTGACTTTATGAAAGGCACCTGGGAGTGTAAAGAGTGCCAAGGATGTCAAGGTCCTGGTGGCCACACAGGCAACTGTGGGTGTCATCTCTTTCTCTGGCATGATGCATGCTCAGTGCTGTGTGGTTGAAGAGGATGCAAGGAAGAATAACTACTTAGCTCCCTCCATAAATCCATGCTTGGTTGTAACATGTGGTTCTGGGTCATGGGATAGTAGCATAACCAGAGACTGAGTGTATATCTATATAATCTGCCGGTATATTCTGGTCACTATATTCTGGTCCTTTTCAGAAGGAAAATCTCTTACTCAGATGCTAAGAAACTGGTGACTCTTCATTCCAGCACGTTGGTTGTCAATAGTTGGTTCAGAAAGCTGCCTGTGTGGAGGTGAAAAGTGGCTCCAGATGTGTTACTGCACACTGTTCTGCAAAACAGTGACAGCAAACCACTGCACCAGCACCGGTGGATACTGAAGCTGGTATCAGTGTCAATGGGCAGAGATGCTTTTAAAAGCACTGTAAAGGAAATCTGCCACGGGCATTTTGTAAAAACAAATAGGGTTGCCCAGCTTTCTGCACCCAGGAACGCATCCAGGCAGGTTTGAATATTTCCAGAGATGGAGACTTCACAACCTCTCTGGGAAGCCTGGTCCAGAGCTCTGTCACTATCACAGTAAAGAAGTTTTTCCTTCTGTGTAGGTTGAACCTCCTGTGTTCCAGTTTGTGACCATTGTCCCTTGTCCTGTCGCTGGGCACAACTGAGCAGTGTCTGGTCCCATCCTCCCAAGCCCCTTCCTTGAGGTATTTCTAAGTGTTAATGAGACTCTCCTTCTGACTCTTCTTCTCCAGGCCGAAGATCCCCAGCTCTCTCAGCCTTTCTTCGTATGGGAGGTGCTCCAGTCCCCTAATCTCCTAATTCCCTTATATATATGGCAGCTGAAGACTTCGCCCTCTCGTAGGGCTCCTTGAAGTCATGAGGAGAGTCATGATGGCACGGTCCCCCTCTGAATCCTCAAGCACCAGGCAAGCAGATGGCAAAGCATCTGCTGCTGCCCCTTGAGTCCCAAGGAAGCAGCAAGTCTACAAACTCACAAACTACAAACTTGCAACAAACTGATGCAGGAATCAAATGAGTGAGTGTGAAAGAGCTGGAAACAGCCAGGACCAAAACTGTGCAGGGCATGGTTTGTAGAGTGCAATGCCTGCCAGCCTGCCTGCCTGGATCCCAAGCTGGAGGTGGGAATTAGAACCTCTGCTCCACCAAATTCATCCAGGAAAGAAGAAAGAGAAAATATTGACTTTCTAAGTGGTGCCAAATGGACTAAGCTCCATCTCTTAATGAAGAAATCTGGTCTGAGCCTTCTGGTCCTTTCATATCCTTACAGAGTACAATTAGGCAAAGAAGTACACATAAACTAATTCTTTGACTGCAAGTGTTATTTTCAAGCCATGTTAAGGCCAGTTTTCTCTCTCTTCTCTCTCTCTCTCTCTCTCTTTCTTTTTTAAAATAAAGCAACAAACCATATAATAATAATAATGAAAAGATTTATCCTAACTTAAATGACTGTTTTTGGGAGATCAAGTTGCAGGACCAGAATCCATTACTCTGAGGGATTTACAGTCCCTTTTGTGGTGATAAAGGCAAAATTGTTCACAGCCCTTCCCTTAATGTAAAAAGCCTGCCTTCTGCTCCTCAGCCAAGTCTCTTGCCACCAAGAGACTGTGCTTTTGTTGGACGGGCTGAGCACAAACAATGGCAAAGAGCCTGAAGGACAGGACTTCAAAGTAGTCTGTGGCTGCCCCCATCATGGCAGTGGTGGGAGGAGGAAGAAAGCCTCTTCCATTTGTAATGTGTGTTTTTCCCTTTCCCTCATTTAGGAACCACAGAGCCTTTTCTCCCTTACCTCCCCTCAGGGTTGCACAGAAGCTAGATTTGCCACTAATCTTTAGCAAATGTGTTCCTGGAAACAAAATGGCTTGTTAACATGCAGCGGGGTCCAGATTTGCATACAGTCCAGGTGCTGAGGCCATGAGGTGGGTAGCTTGGCCCTTTCATGCTCCTCCACTGTCTCGTGTGCCACCAGCAGTGTCATATATGTGCTGAGCGTGAGGATCAGGATTCACACACATCTTCCACACAGTCAAACCAGCAACTTCCATGTCTGGAGAGCAGCATCACAGAGGTGTTCCCATTCTCTGAATTAACCCAGGTGGTCTGCAGCTATTTTCATCTTCCCATCTATTCTAGGGGGCTTGTGGAGCAATGGGTGAGCCCATGACTTTACACCTCAAAGAAGTAGGGTGTCATCACCCTGCTTTCCAATGATGCTGGCACTCATCTCTCACACAGATGAACCCATAGCCCCCTTGTGGTATAAGGTTACATCATAGCCTTCACCAAAAAAAGAAGCAGCCTGAGCTGTACCTAGTAGCATCATTTAAACCACTTGCATGGAGATTTGACCCAAAAGTCCAAGAAGCCCACATTTTTGGCTGTATCAGTAGGAATCTGCAAGGATGTAATGAACTCTATGGGTTAATTCATCTGCACTGAATGTGGAGGTCCAAGACCTTGGAAATGTCCTTCCTAACTCAGTCGTTCCTCCTGCAAAAGTTTCTTGCCTTGGGTAATCCTTGCCACTCTCTCTGAACCTTTTCTGATTCAGTTCCCACTTACTGAGTCACAGAATCATAGAATGCTTTGGGTTGGAAGGGATCTTAAAGCTCATCCAGTCCAATTACCCTGCCATGGGCAGGGACGCCTCCCACTAGACCAGGTTTCCCAAAGCCCTGTTCAACCTGGCCTTGAACACTTCCAGGGAGGGGGCATCCACAACTTCCCTGGGCAACCTCCTCCAGTATCTCACCACTCTCACAGTAAAGAATTTCTTCCTAATATCGTAGATCTCCCCTCTTCCAGTTTAAAACCATTCAACCTTGTCCTATCACTGCACACCCCTGTAAAATGTCCCTCCCCAGCTTTCCTGTAGACCCCCTTCTGGAACTGGAAGACTTCAACAAGGTCCCTCTGGAGCCTTCTCTTCTCCAGGGGGAATAGTCCCAACTATCTCAGCCTATCTGAAGTGGTAGATATGTTCAGGTGGTGAAGTTCTGTTAGGGTCATAGTTCTCCAATATGGTCTTATCACAATGTCTTGAATGTTTGTCTCTCATGAACGTCTAAGAAGAAATGGGTGATGGAGATGATTCTTTTGTTCTGGAGGAGTTAACAAATCATAACACATGGAATGAAGCTGAAGTGGTTCAATCTGGACCCTTCAGATCCCTGCTGAGCTGCTGGGATTGGTACCTCTGGTAGATATACTCTTCCCTGGTTGTATTAGAGACTGCTCAGACTGCAAGGAATAGCAGGGACAAACAATGTTCATTCTCTTAACCAGATTTCTGTTTTCAGACTACGAGGAAGAACTTCCCAGGTGGTAAGAAATTACCTTCACTTCCCTTTTTCTGGAGAATGCAGTGACTCCTGTAAGCACAACTGATGATGTTTCTTCCATACTGATATGGTTCTGATGAACATATCTACCTCTGGTTATGAAGCATAGAGAAGGTCATTGACTACTACCTCTTGCCATCTCTATAAGACAATCTATGGCCAACTGGCATGATAATTTGGGCCTCAGTGTCTTTATCCAAAGCAAGCTCTGCCCACTTGCCTGCCACAAATTCAAACAGGTCCATCAAACTATCTTCTCAAGCCTCAGTCTTTGCAGCTTCTGGAGATTTACATAGTACAGGGAAGCCAGAATTTTCAGTTCAAAATTTTCAAGGACTGAGATATGGCTTGGAAGTTCCCATGTTGCAACAAAATCATTCCTAGAACTCCAGAATGTTTAACATAGAGTTGCTTTTTTGTCTTACTGTACCAAGAAATCCCACAAAATAAGTAATTTTAGTTTTCCTTTGATCTCTGACTCTTCTTTTACTTATTCATTTATTTATTATTCATCAAGTGGAACAAAATCATTGCTTATTCATACAGCTCTACTAAATATTTAAAAACTGTAGGGCATAAAATCATAATATTTGTTATTTATTACTTAACAGTAGAATTTTGTTCCTATGCCCACTCCTTAACTTCTCAAGCATTGCAGAACTTTCTCGTGAGATATGTCCTACCTTATAAAGTTATAATATTCCCAAACTGAAAAAGTAGTTCACATAACCTCCTCCGAAATCATATTTTCAAAAGTCTTCACAGTGGCATTACAGAGTTGGCATTCAATCTTTAATTAAATAGGGTGGTGTCCCTCTAGTGACTGGACAAAACCTAAGCTGTAGGACTGCTGCTGCTGCCAGGGCAGTTTCTGTTGTGTTCACGGTTTTGGTTTCTACTTACAACCAACATTAAGACATGGCATCAAGGAAAACTGAGCACAGCTACTGGAGCTCATGATAAGCTGGGAATTCCCCCATGCCATCCCCAATTACAGGAAATTTCCTACCAGTATTGCTGCAAACAATTAAGCTGAACTTTATGCCACCTCGAGGGACAGGTATTTTGTTCACCTGACAGGTCTGTAGGAGTAAGTATCCCAGAAGAGATGTTTGTCACTCTTCTTAAATGAATGAGAGTCTATACAGCTAATTGAGACTATACAGCTAATTAAGTCTATACAGATAATAAAGTATGTAATGACGTAACTACTCCCAGAAGAAAAAGCAATGTCCCTGGAGTGATCTTACCAGGACTGTCAGACGCTCAGTGAATCCTTTAGTGGACACTGCATGCTAGTAGGTTGCTTGACAGGTAGCTGGTAG
>NW_010169932.1:18862-35358 GCF_000695765.1 Mesitornis unicolor
ATGTGAACACATCATTGAGAACATCTGACCCCATTTCCAGTCCAGACCTGAAGCTCAGTTTAAGAACACATTTGGAACAAGTGCTCTGAGGGTTGAATAGGAAAAAACCCTTTTTTGATTCACTTGATGAATGTGAGGAGGATGCATCCCAAAATATCAATGCTGCTCAAATACAGTGCTTGAAAACAATCCATGAAAGTCTGTCAACAGCAAAGGAAAAAGAAGGAATGTAACTAAAGAGACTCCAGACTTGCAGTTAAATATTTCTACATCTCTTCAGAAAAAGCACAAGCCTCTATGAAGCAATATTTCTTTCAAGCATCCCCTGTCAGACATGGCTACCATATTTATGTTCTTATCAAAATCAAACTCTCATTCCCAGCCATGACTTATGGCTCTGCCTCTCAGTTTAAGCATCCTGGAATGCATTGGAGAGATGAGATATGTCCTTGGTCTCGGGCATGGGAAAAGGACAACTTCCCATTGAATATTAGGCATCTTTCAGCTAGCAGAGAAAATTAATGTCATATCAAGAGTGAAACTATGTGTTTTGCACTGATTAATCCTAACCTCATGAGGTTTCAAAATAAACTCATACACCCAGAGCTTTTCATACCCCTCCACCAGCCATTTCCCCCTTTCACAAACATATTTTTTACAAAGGAAACCTTTTTTTTCTGCTCTCCTTCTCTCTTTTCCCTCTTCCTATATATTAACAACGCTTGAATTGTGTTGCATGCTGCAGGAACAGACCCCCTTCACCCAGGCAAAATAACCCAGTGGCTTTTCAGAGCGCTATATATAGAAATCTGCTCCTTTCCACGGGTAGCTCTAAGGATTAGGCGAGGAATGCAATTTGGGTCAGGATGCTCATGTTTGCAACTACAAGGATGCCTGAAGGGTCAGAGAGGGCATACCAGGAGGCTGTTAGCTGCGCTGAGAGACACAATACACCGCAAAGTTTTGGTCAGGACAAGCTGCTTCTGCACAGGGAGCACTTCTCACCTTCCAGCACTGGAGGTTTTATGTATCAGACTTGGAGAGAGAAGGATTCCTTAGCAGCATTGTACATAGATACAAGGGAATATGCATGACGTGTGATGCTGGAAGGAGCCCTGCATCATCTACAGCTGGGGAAGGCGCTTCAAGCTTTGGATGGTTTACCAATGAAACACAGAGCCTGTTAAGACATCACATCTCTTTCCTTGCTGAGTCATTTGGTTTCCATTCGTCAGCTTAATTTCTAACACAGGTTTTAATGAATTCCCTCTTGTCAATCGGGACTGCAGGTTTCTCATGGTAGGGATGGCCCATGGTTTCCATACATGAGATACAAAGGAGAATGGTGCATTATCCAAGTATACATAAGCCCATCCTGACATAAAATCACTGGGGGAATATACCCCATCATGTCGATGAGAGAGTTACTTCTGTCTCTCAGAGAACAGACCTGTCTCTTGAGCTCCAGGCAAGCATAGACATCTACATGTTTCCCCCATGCAGACTGGAGGAAGGAGATTGAAATCCAGGACTAAACAGACTGGAAACCTGACCTCTTTTGGGGGTACAAATATCACCCTTTTCCCCCCACCAGCCCATGAAATGTGTCTTTTTTAATTTCCTGTAATTTAATTAAGAGAGGAATTCACATTCGTTAAAAGTTTATCTGCTCAGTAGCCCTTTATGCAATCCAGTCAAAGGGAGTGAATGAAGGTTCTGTAAAGCTCTCCACCTATCCAAAATAACCTTTATTTCAGCCCTGTCGCCACATACTCCTAAACAAACAGCTGAAGCTGCATCTTTCATTTTTTTTAAGCAAGGTGTCCCCTGCTTTTCTCCCCCCACCAATTTCTCTCTTGCTTGTGAGCCAGGAAGAGCAGGATATGTGAGGAGGGAGAAGCGTGTCTGGAGGGCTGATCCATGGGGCAATAGCTAATAAATTCTTGGTGCTGTGGACAATAGGAGCCATGTCTTGAGGTAATGCCTGGTGATTAACTGATTGATACCAAACACAAGCCAGAGATCTGCAGGAACAATGAACACCTCTGTTTCTGATGCAAAATGAGCATTAACTTCTCACCACTACCTAACCTTACTTTTTGACCTATTTTTTTAAAACCGGTCCACTAAATAGTGGAAAAAAAGTCCAAGGATGGATTTTATCCCTGAGGAAGCATCTGTAACCTCTCTCCAGCCCATCTTTGGCATCACTCACATGGGACACTCCATGCATACATACCAGGGCCACTTGACACACGAGTAAGGGCAGGTGTATGGGTTTGTCCTCCCCAGTGACAATAGCTACATCTGTACTGGTGAATGAAACAGGGAACACCAAGCACTGAGTTTCAACTGTCTACCATCAGCCTCCCAGACACTTCCTGGGCAATATTTGGGGTTAGCAGGGCCAGGAGCCATTCCCCACAGGCATTTGGGATATGGCCATCCCTTGGGGAAGGTAGTGGAATTTGATGGTATACACATGCTGCTCCATGCCCATTGGCCTCTGAACCACACAACTGCTCCAAGAACATTTAATTTGTCATTAGAGATGTAGCCTCTGCAGGCTGAGAAATAGGAAGGTCAGAGTGATTGTCAGTGGCTTGGTGACTGGTGGTTCACAGCTCCAGAGTCCTGGTGAATGCATGCAAGCTGCTGAATAACTTACCACTTTAATTGTTATAGATTCTCATCCTAAAGTCATCCATACTGCACGAGTGCAAGTTCATTTCCAGGATCTAGAAATGTCATAGTAAGACCATTACTTCATATTCTAGACTGATAGGAGAGGATCAGAAGCACTAGTTCACTCTGACTAACCGTCTATTTCGCTTGCTGATCTAATAATTTTCACATTTTGTCCCATTTTCACAAAATGATTTGGGATAAATTATTTACGTACACCCTATCCAAAGGAGAGTAATTGATATTTCCTGTTTTGAAGTCCTTCCTTACTTCATGTGTTATTCCTGGAAGCGTCTAGAGTTTCATTTGAGCAGAGACTGAGCTAATGCACCAGGCAAGGAGGACAGATCATGTCCCACAGCTGGACCACCATAGAGCCACAAAACAAGATCATGTGTGATTTGGTGTCTGAATTAAGTGCAGCACCACTGACCTGGACAAATGAACTCTCCACTCGCCAGTCATCCAAAATGCTGCCAAAAGGTGTAAGGAGACAAAACCAGCACTGCCAATGCATCTACCAAACCCATCGCACTGCTGCTTCTCCTGTGGTGGCTACAGGTGAGGCATGTGGAGTCCTGGGTAAAGCTTTCAGCTTTGACATTAGGTGGAAACCTGTCTCCCAAAATGAGTGTTCTTGCACATCGTTTCTTGCCTTACCTCCTCTATCTCCTGTCAGCCTTTTTGGGGCAGAGGAGGCAGATCCTCCAGACCTTCCACCCCATGCCAGAAGGCACTGATGGTCCTTTCTGCAACACCTCAGCACTGCACGACCTCTCGCCCAGGTGACCTCCCCCTGGAGCAGAGTTACCAATTCACACATACTTTTCCACCTTCAGCCTTGTGGATCTTTTCTCCTTATTTAATTTTCGGGGAATCAAAAGGGCTGTGTGTGCCTCCCCTCCCAGCACAGTCTGCCTGCCTTTCTACAGGCTCGCCTCAAAGCACTCACCTCTTCTCACAACATGAGGTAAGTCGAAGCCTTCACGCTATTTTAGCACAAGTCAGGGTGCTTCCAAGGCATTCCAGAAATAGCACCGGGAAGGAACAGTACCTGCTCTTCAGAGCCAGCGAGGGGCCTTCCCTCCCCTTCCAGGTTGGGTAAACTTTCTCCTTACTCTGTGGTTACACACAGCAGAGTGACTCTCTTAAAAACAGCGTCACATAAAGGTGAATTCATGTTTATAAATATTTAAAGGGTGAGTGTCACGAGGATGGAGCCAGGCTCTTCTCGGTGACAAACAATGATAGGACAAGGGGTAATGGGCACAAGCTGGAACACAGGAGGTTCCCCTTCAATTGGAGAAGAAACTCCTTCTCAGTGAGGGTGACAGAGCACTGGACCAGGCTGCCCAGAGAGGTTGTGGAGTCTCCTTCTCTGCAGACATTCAAAACCCGCCTGGACGCCTTCCTGTGCAACCTCATCTAGGTGTTCCTGCTCCGGCAGGGGGATTGGACTAGATGATCTTTTGAGGTCCCTTCCAATCCCTAACGTTCTGTGATTCTGTGATTCTGTGATTCTGTGAATTCAAAGGTTTTTTACCTGGTCTGGCCTGAGCTCCAAATAAAGATGCCCTCAGCCAAAGTCTTGCTGCTTCAGAGGGACTGGGAAAGGTATCGCATGAACCTTTTCTTGCATTTCACATTGCTATGCCAACCTAGGGCCACGCAAAGACACACACACACCATATGCCCACATCATACCTATCTCCAATATCATAGCTTATCTACTTACTTACAACCCCCACAATTTAGATGTTTTGGGGTAATAGATGCTTCTGGGTACTACACAAGTACTGAGTAGTGCCCAAGGTTAAATCTTCTCTGATATCTTACCAGCTGTTTCTAAGATCTCTTTTATCACTGGAAATTTATGTCAGGGCTAGTTTGACTAGCAGAGAGCTTCTGGCCACTTTTCTTTAGAAATCCCTACCAATTTTTTTATGTGTCATCTTGAAGAGATTTTAAGGAGCTGAGGAAGAACCAATTGGGCACATTGCTAGTGCCACCAGCAAGGCACAAAAAGAAAGACTGAACCATTATGAGTTTGCCTCCATTCCTGTGTGACCTAGTCTGGGTGATCCTGCTCTGGCAGGGGTTGGACTGGATGATCTTTCGAGGTCCCTTCCAACTCCTAATATTCTGTGTGATTCTGTGATCCAGCACGCTGAGGAAAGGGATGAGAACTAAAGTCCTCATTTCTGCCTCTTCCTTTGTGCACTCCCTTCAGTTCAGATTAGGTATTCAGATCTTGCACCTTTCAGACAGGCTGCTCCTTAGATCTCTCAACCGGGAGGCACGCTGCAGAAGTGACACCAGACAGCAGTCTCTTAGGAGCTGGTGACAGAATTGGACATGAGCCTGGAGCTGAGATCTTGTCACAGAGCTGGTTTCCCCCATGCAGTCATCCTGATTCTTTGTACATCAAAGGACTATCAGACTGCAAAGCCCCAAAGCACCCGACTCACTTTCTTATCTCCTGCCACCCTGAGCTGAGCTCTGGGTCATGAGAAATGTCTCTTCCCTCTGACTCTGCCAGTCTCTCATTTACCCCTTCCTTCATCTATTGCCTGACTAAATATGATCTAAGCTTTTCCCCCCAAAAAAACTGCAAGACCCATCAAACAAACACACTATGGATAGGGAGGAATAATTGCCCCTGAATAAGAGGATGGCCAAGTCCTAAGAGGGGCTTGGGTAATGCCCTGGGCAGGCAAGTGGCCCAGCTCAGCAAGGAGGGAACACAGGAACTTTCAGCTAATAGGGCCCTTGTGCCCCTTTTCCTTGTGCAGCACTGCACAGATAGGGACTTCCAGACATGTGGCATGCTGCTGCAGGAGTTACTGCTGTGCACCTCAGGGTTTCGGAGATGTTCCCTGCAGTTAGCCATAGAGGGTGACACCTCTCAGAGATATTAAAGACACCTTTCTTGCACTAAATGCTCTTCAGGCACAAAATTCTTTTGGAGAAACTCATACTGAATTGTACAATGCCTGAGTTGAGAGCTTGAATTTGAAAAACCGCTAAAAATACGTAAGGGGAAACAGAGCAGGGAGGGCCAAGGGAGTTTGCTCAAGGTCCTAGAGATATCTAAGGTATGTAAGGTGTTAAGTATGGCAAATCACTGACTCCATCTCCTTTTGCTTGCCCACAGGTGTGCTGGTGGTGCCTGCAGATTTGTGTTCTCCTCTGCATCCCCCTGTTCTCTTTTTCAAGCAATCGGTGGAGCAGAGCAGAGATTGTGTACCTTCAGAGGTGTGAGAATTTGTGGCAGAATCAGGAGAAAAAGCGATGGGTATTTCCAATGTCGTCTTGCCTTGGGGATTACACCAAAGCTTGAAGATCTACCTTCTCTCCGGCCCCTGAGGAGGTCCCACTAATCCTCAGTAAGATTAAAGCAGGTCACCCCCATCACCAGTTCCCCTTATGATCCACAGGGCTTAACAATACCCCAACACTTTCTCTAGAAAGAGAAATCCGAAATATGCGAAGCATCTCCCATCATGCATAGGCCCTACTGATGCCCTGCTCTGTGGTCAGAGGGTGGGATGATATCTGCCAGCCCTACTACAGCTCACCAAAGCCCCAGTGTTTCACCTGTGCAAATAACCCCCACGCATCGTCCCTCGGGACCAAGAGGACAAGTTAAAAATGGAGCATGCAATTTAGCTCCTGCACATCTGCATCCCAGGCAGCAGTGAAAGACAGAATGGTGGATCTCTAAAATAGCCTCCACTTTGGCTAAACAACCCCCCTGTCAACTGATGGCTGTTTGTCTGTTTTCATTTGTACAGCCCTCAAACCTAATGAACACCTCAGACATGAAAAGAAAACACAAGGCACAACGAGGGTAAGAAAAACCAGGCCATTGACTGCCTTTTTAAATAGATCGGCATGGAGTTGAGTGGCCAGACCTCTTTCCAAGTACATTCCTGTGCTAACATGAATTCACAGACTACTCCTGTGTGATCATCTGGCAGAGATGTGGTGCTGTCACTCTGCATCGATCTCTTTGCAGGGCCAGTCCTGTCTGTGGTCTGTCCGGGAGCTGACAGCATCCACAGAATAATGCCACATTTGAACTTTCCAGACAACATTTATTTATTTTTATTATATGACTGATTCCTTTACTGCTGATCTCTAACTGAAGCCAGTCCATCATCATTGTTCCCTCGAAGCACTTACAGAATGAAAAATATTATACCTGGGCTAGGAATAAGGTTTTTCCCTTCCCTTTCCCTCTTTCCCCTCTCTCTGTATCCCTGTCCATATATTCTTCTTGCATCTTGCTGAAGCTGCTCTCTCCTACAAAATCTCAGCTTTCATTAAACAAATGCTTTTTTCTCCCATCAACCTGCCTAATCCTCATTTTAGATAAGACACTTTTTCTGTCCATACATCCCGAGGCAACAAGGTGAATTTACGCAAAAATGAACATGGACTTGTAGATGGGGACAAAAGAAAAAGGTGCATAGGGAAAAAAAAAGTGCTACTGAAATGTCTTTTTAATGGCACACGTTGCCTAATACAGTTGAGAAGGCCACTTAATGGTCTTTCTCCCCACCCTATCACTGTGGTCTTTAATTTCATCCACTTGACATATACATAGTGCACAAGCAGACAAGAAACTGCCCGAATTCCAGTAGAGAGACAAATTCCAGTGAACATTAAATGGAGAAATGATCAGCTGTGTGTGCAGGGTCCAGAGAGCAGCATCCTTTTCGATGGCTTCATGGCCTCTAGCAAAGGCATCTGTTTTCTCTCTTCTTGACTATCTAAGTGCTGAAATGCTACAGGCCATAGGCCTACAGGCCATCTCTTCCATTTTATTGGTCCTCCCAAGCTCTGTCTCACTTTTCAAAGAGGCAGTATTTCCTAGGAGGACCATAGTGGGAGGATCAGAGACTGACTGGCTCATCTCACTGTGGCTTCTGGCAAAGGGAAAATTAGTTGTGATTTGCAAGTCCCAGGACTCTGCCTTGGTTTTGGAAGCAACCAGCACAGACACCAGAATGAGAAATATGAGAAAATACTCCAACAACCTCTTTTAAATAAAACATCAAAAATCCTTGATAAGCACTAGATTAGAGATGGAGCCTTAGGTCTTGGCAGGAGGTTGTCATAACAGCATGACCAGCAGGATCAAAGTCGCCTTTAGCTCAGTGTTTTGCCTTCAACAGTGCCTACCGTCCAGTGCTAAACTGAGGAGAACAGGGAGGGGGAAATGAAAAATGGGAAAAAAAATAAGCAGCACCATACAGTTTGAACCTTTCCTAGTTTTCCCTTCCCATCTTCCAGCAGATCATGTCTGAAGGAGTTTACTGTTGCTCCCTGGATCTTTTCCAGTTTGAAAACTGCAAAGCTATTTGAAGTTGTGGAAGACATCAGGACCTCAGATCACATTTGCAGATGTCTTCATGGCTCCACTGGGCATTACCTATATACAGTTCAGAATGAGGTGAAAAAGTCTAGTATTTCCTTTTTGGGGAGACAAAAGCCTGGAGCTTGTGTGGTTTTCCCTGGGCAGCTGGAAACTAGGAGTTTCTTCATGGGTGTGTGGCTGTATTTCTGCATGTCCCGAAGTCTTTGAGCTGTTAATAAGTCAGAGAACAATCTCATTTTCCCGCAGTGCCATATGTAAGCAATGCAAAGAGACTTTTTAACCAGTTTCAGGTAACTGAGTGATTGAATCCTCTGTCCTTTGACCTCATCACCATTTGCACTAACTAGTGCCAGTTAATACAGTTTTTCCATTTTCTTCTTTTGTCAAAGATAGGTAATGGATATAACCCAAAGGGATCATTATGTGTAATTATTAAGCTTCCACTTTCTATAAATAACTTTGAGGATGGTGGTCTGAATTTCCCAAACTGAAGCACACCCCTGGAAAGGACATTGTTGTTCCCCCCCACATTGCTTAGGATCAGGGCAATTTCACGGGTCAGGGGCTGGAGCCCAGAGAACTGAGGAAGAAAGAGCAGAGAAGAGCTTGGTGTCTGCTTCAGCTCCAGCTCCAGCACAGCCCTACGTAAACGAGATATAAAAGGCTCCCAGCTCCAAATCTTCACAGGATTTCTAACCAAGAGAGCCAGGCTTCTGTCCTGTAAAGCAGCTAAACCCTAGTTTATCTCTAAGCATGAGAATGATCTCATATCCTTTCAGGAAATATCTTTGATCGATTTATTAACTTTGCTGTATCTTCATTTTTTTGATTTGGGCTCTCTGGGTCACTTGGCCAATCAGGGAGAGGAGCTTAGCCCTGTGCTGACATAAATAGGGACTGTGAAGCTTTTACAGTTAGCCAAGCCTTAACACTGCTGAAATGCAAGTTGTTTCATCCATAGGAATGTGCCGCATCTCTGTTCTACAAAGTGTGTGTGATGCCTGAAAACAGAAGACTCTTCTTCGAGAAACATGCTGAAAATCAGAGAAAGAAAGTACATGTGCACAGCTATTGGAAAAAAAAATGGACCTGTTCAACATGCAACTGTTTCTCAGGATTTCTTTTCTAACTTAATGTTGGAGGTTAATCCTCCTACACTAACTGTATCAGTGTCTCTGTGTGTGGTAAAAGTGTTGCTTGAGCAAGTTTATCTGACTCCATGCTGAAGAAAATGAGGGCTTTCACACAGTCCTTTACTTAGAGATGGGAAAGAGCCCCTCCAGCAGTAACAGCAACAGCAAAAAAGAGGAATGGTAAAATCCTCTGAGACTACAGCTCAAGGGAGTTCATCATCATCAAGAACTATGTATGTTTTTATTTGGGAATAGCCCTGCAAAAAAACCAAAAATCTCCCCATCCCAGAAAGCCCAGCCAGAGCTTTCAAAACGCATCTGATGGTTATTATCAGCACAATCAGATAAAGCTACGTCTGGTAATGGCTTTCAGGTTGGACAACAACAACAAAAAGACTCTAAGGACTGTCCAGGAATTAAGGGAATACGATTATTACCATCAACAGGGAAGTCAACATCTGGAAAAACTCTGTAGTTGAGCAGGTGTGTGTATGCTGCCTGAGTTGTCTGAGCTTCAAGTAATGTGGTTTCTAGCTAGGAGATGGCCTCCAGAAACCACTTGAAAATAGAACAAACAGAAGCAGCTCCTCTTTCCATTAATATTAATGGCCTAGACATTACCCAATTTGAAGAGGAAGCCGAGGCTGATTAAGAAAGGCTTGATCACCAGAGCTCTAATGGAAAAAGATTAGAGCACAACCTCTCCATGATCTGGGACTGGGAGACATCGAACCAGCCCGGGGTAGCAGTGGTGAAGGTTGAAGTGGGTTTCTACACTGGAAAGTTTTCCACTTGGAAGCTCCGTTGTCCAAATATTTTGCTACCAAATCATAACTAAGCTGCCTGCTGCCAGAATCATGTACGCTGATGTGAGGTAATGACTAAACCAGGGAAAATGAGACAAATACACTGGGTGGGGGACTTGGGAGTTTGGAGGCTGGTACCCAGCTCTGACATGGCTTCTCTGAGTGGCCCTGTGAACATGTTTCCTCTGAAGTGATACAGGAGGAAAATATTCCTCCTTATTTTTTCCTGCATTCAGACGAATCTTTTCAGTGCGTGCGGTTCGCCTTCTACCCCATGTGTACATTTATACAACCAGCCACAAGGAACACCGGGGGTTATTATTATATAGCTAGCAATATACAGTATCTTCCAGGCACAGGTTGAATCTGGAAGCAGTAAAGTTCTGATTTGGAAATTTCTGTGAAATAAGAACGCACCAGTTTCACCTGATCTTATCTGGACTCCCCAGAGACCACTAGATTAGCAATTAAAGAAGCAATTGGAAAATGGACTTGGAGCCAACAGAAGGGAATGCCCTTCCTGGTTGAAGAGAACTGAATATTAATATTAAAAGTCTCACAACACCCTTTGCACTGTTAGTCACTCTTTTTTTTCATTTAAACAAACAAGTGCACTCAGATATTTAGGGAGTTTCAAGTCAAATTCACTTTCGAGGCTGTCCAGTACAAAGGTGGGGTTATTAATTTTTGGCTGGCCCTAGAAAGAAAAAAAGGGAATATAGGAGAATAAAGAAACCAAACCAGAGCAAAACAAAACCTAACTGAAGAAGTTATCACACGGAAGCTTTAAAGTCTCTTTTCCCTCCCACAGCATGTTCAGCACAATGAATATCCACCTCCAGTTCTTGTTTCTAACCCTATCTGCAGTCGTACAGGCACCTCACCCATCCGGCCCAACACCAGGAGGACTTAAACACCCTTCTAAGCTTACTTTGAAAATTTCAATTGCCTGCCATATATTAAGGTGATATCTGGGACTCTAATAATAAGAATAATATTCATCTAAGCTCTAATCTTACACTGTGAGTTGAAAGCACTGCAAGAGAATATTTTCTGCTAAGAATATGACTATTTCTAATAATAATAATAATAAAGTCAGCATTTTACTTATAGTTCTAGTGATTATGCCATAGATATTGTTTCTTTTCTTTAACTTTATCTGATGTGGATGTATTTGCCTTTTCTTTCACAGAATTATTTTCTCATCATATTTTGTTAAACACTTTTTCACTAAACTTATTCCATCTTTGTGAATGGTACAAAAAAGAGGCAGAAGGACTGGAAAATTGAAAGTGCTTTGGGAGTCTGACTTTCCAAAGAAATAAATCACAAGGTTGATGGGTACATCCGGAGCCTCAAACCTCTCTACTTTCTTTTCCCAGCTCATTTGTTCACTCTGTCTTTGTGGTTCACACAGTAGGAAGCTTGGTCTCCAAAGGCAATTAGGGCAGGTTTGTTTGCACCCATGCTGTAGAAAGCAAACCCCTATGGTCTGCAGGGGGAGATACTGGAGCAAAGTGCCCAAGGGAGCTATTGTGCTTGCTTGTGAGTAGACACATGAATGCAATGTGACAATAAACAGACATCTACATCCGTAAATTGAACACAGTCTAAGGGTGGTTCTAAGGAGCTGGAACCTCATCACTTACGCTGTCAAATTGTATAAGCAATCCCTGACATGGATCTGATGTGATCAAACCAACCAACATGTTCCTGGGCACTGTTTAGGAGTTAACATGGTCCAGGGACCATTCCCAATAAGCCCTTTGGATGTGGTTGTCTTCTCCTGGAGGATGCCTCAGCGTATGGACACAGCCAGATCCTGCCAGTTGATCTCAGTGTTAGAGAATCAGCCCCTAGCTCATTTCACTTGTAAGCATAGATCTGAATGACCCTGGAAGAAAATTAAAAGCAGCCCAAATGGCTGTTTAGCCCCACAGGAAGACAATCCAAATCTGTGGTAGGGTAGAGCGCACAGAGCACAGGCTTAATCCAGGCTGGAGAACAGAGAAGGAAAAGGGCAGTTGTTGAGTATTTTTGCAATGCTGAGTCCTTCCAGAAAATTTCCTTTCCATGGGCTCTTAATGTCCTGGCTAAAAGTGTGGTAGGTGGACAGGATGTTCTATCCATAGGATGTCCTGCATCCATCATGGCAGATCCCCAGCCCTGGGATGCAACATCTCAGGGATTTTCAGCACAGCTATCATGGGAAGACCTGCCACTTCTGTGTTTGAAACAGCACCCCTCTTGCTTCATCTGTCCTCACAGTGCTTATGTCTGCATCCTGCTGAAATGAGCAAGTGCCTCCAGAAACACTCTTTTTATTATAACAGTTGAACCTGATTCCCCTGACAGTAGTCTATTCATTTTTACTTTATTTCAATGAATTCCACTTTGTGTTATTTAGTTTATTATCAGATGGAAAAGAGTACGTAAAGCTTTGAGACCAGGATTGCTCTTTCTGCTGTTAACCTCTCCTCTTGCTGGCAAAGCTTCAGAGTTCACTGAAATGCCGTTTTCCTCCTTTTCAGCAGCCTGCTCTCCCAATAAATTCAGCTTGCTCTTGTGCACTGTTGCTGTCTCCACCTCAACTGTTTAGGGGACACTTCTGGAGAGGCACTCGCAGCTCTCAGCTCCCTCTCCAAGCACAAAGCATGGCCCCGAATCAAAGAGTGATGTGGAATCAAAAAGTTTTACGCAAATTGGACTAGTCGCCAGAAAGCAATTTGAGGAAAAGTTGTTTTGACTCGTTATTATTATTATTATTTTTATTATTATGGTATTTTGGCAGTAAAATGAAGCACAAGCAATGAAAAGTTAACTTACACTTCAAGAAGTTGAGAATAAACATTTTAATCTCCCGGGGCTGCTGGAGGTTTCGCAATCTCCTCAGCAAACTTGAAACCGGTGCTGCTGATCCAATTTGTCTGTCCACCTTTCAACAAATTAGGGATTTCTCCTGAAAGCCCAGGACTGAAAACCTGAGGCAAACAGCCCTGCGGTAATGCTTGGGGTTTGGTTTCAGAAGCTGGGACGAATCTGAGAAGAAATAAAGGTGGTTTCCTGCCCCTAGGCTTTCTCTCCAGTTTTTTTTCTCTCTCAGGTGTTTCCTGACTTTCAAGAGAGTAGGAAACAGTGAAGGTCCTGCTGTTGCCTTCATGAAGAATAACTTTTCTTTGTTCTTCTGTGTCCCATTCGCATAGTATGACATGATGATGGCATCAGTGGCACAGCCTTGACAGAGGCCGCTCCCATCACTTTGTCACTACTCTATACCTTGTTCAATATTTAGAAGGTGGTCATGATTGAAAGATCAGTGACACCCTTCATTTAGTAACCTCTGTGGGAACTGAGACCATTTTAACTACCAAATTCATTGAAATATGTGCTGTGTAGGATTTTCCAGAGTGCCTCACAGTATATTTTTACGCATCTGTTTCTTGGACTGCCACTCATCTGCCCTATGAGGTTATCACTACCCATCCTTTCTGAGCTGCCCACAACTCCTTCCTCCTTCTCCTCAGGCAAAGTTACCCTGTCCTCAGATGGGCTGGCATAACTGTGCTCTAATTGCTTCCAAATGCAGTCTTGACAAAATTGTCTGGGTTTAAACCGCAGCAAAAATAGCAAAATTCTTTTCTAAAGTTTCTGAGTTAACCTAGATAATTTTGGCATGACTGACTGAGGGTCTGACCATATGTGCAGTTGTGCTGGAAGACATGAAGGAGTAACGACTGTGAATTGGGAAAAGTGACTTATGATCTGAGCTGCAACCTGATTGCAACTTACTACAACTGGAGTATCTTGCAATGGTGTCTCAAGGTCTAGACCCAGGGCTACTCGACTCTGGTCCCAGTAGTGGCAACTGATGCATCCACAGCTGAAAATGCTATTGCTTCTCTCCATGGACTGCAGAAGGATCCTGGATTCTGCCATCAGACACATCCTTAACAAAAGGTTGCAGGCGTTGTCTACACCCTTGTTCCAGCAGAAGTCTAAATTAATTCCCCAGAAAAGCCCCACATTGTACTCAGATACTACCTGGTACATCCAGAAGAAATGTTTAAATTAATTATAGGTAGCACAGCCTATGATGCAGGTTCAAATATTGGGAGGAGCTGAAAATATTTCCCACAAAGCATTTGTCTACTTACATGAAATGAATATTCAATTGGGTTCTTGGTGGGAGGCAGCCCATAACATGAACGTCACCTTCAGTCTTTGAGCTCTGTGACAATATCACTGGAAGAAAAGGAGAAAATAAGCAAGGAGCTATATAATTTGCCTTACAACCTGACCTGACCTCTTTACCTTACTGCATAAACCCTTCACAGCAGGGAGATGTTTAAGTAACACGTTTTCGAAGGTTCTTTGTAAACTACATTGGATCTGCAGGAGAAATGGAGGAACACAGACTTTGAAATTATTTAGTTTGTCTGCTTATCTGGTCTTTAGCTTTAAAATATATCCAGACATATTGGTAATGGATTGAATGGTTCCTATCCTGACCTGAGGGCTACCAGAGCTCACTGCATGTGCTCTTGGGTATCAAATCAGAGCAGTGAATTCAGATAACATCCACTTTGAAGACTGACACCCCAGAGGATCTCACAGAGATTGTAGAAGTTGTCTGTGGTCTTTGAGGTACCAGTCACCCATAGCCTGGTCCAAATGGTCGCATCCAAAGAATGACATTGGAAAAGTCAGATTAATTGATAGAAACAAATTATGATCCATAAATTACGTCAATTAATCCACTATAATAATTAGTAATTAACCAATATATTTTTCTATGGACTTTATACGCAGCTGAGTCACAAAAGGAAAATTCCAGTACGGTCAATGGAGCTACACCATCGGTGAGTGTCTAGTTTCCCCTGTTGTGTCTGATTTAACAGAACTATTTTTAGACTTTTGCTGATGTCCAGAAACCCCTGCTGACAATCTGCACTGCCACCTTGTGTGACTCCAGCTTTTACTCGGGCTCCCTTTGAAATCTTCCCTCTCTGTTTCTGTTATATCCCTCCCTTCCAACCACAGATAGTTCATCTGAAAACGAAATGATTTGAGCATGCCCAAAAAACTCATGCTATTCACCCTCATCTCAGTCTCCCAAATGGACAGCCCTCCACAGCCAGGTTCTGATCTCAGTCGCGCTTCTGATGGGGGAAAATTCCTTGTCAGAGCATAGAGGTTTCAGGCTCTCAGACATGTTTTTTTCTGGAACTGGCATCTCATCTACTTCTTCTCTTCTCTCTACACCCTTTGGCTTGCAGACCTTCTTGTCTTGCTAAGGAACCCAGGTCTAATCAAGAAAAAAATTACAAATTCAGAAATCACTGTCCCTTATGTCCCTCAGCTCCCATCTCTCACTTGTCTGCTGCTGTGCTTGTGCACTTACATCCCCAATTGCAGGTCAGGGAGTTTTGTCCATGCAGTGTGTAAACACCTTACACCTTCCTCCTGCATGGGAACAGATCTCTCTAGGGCATCTCATATATATTAGGCTCATTCTGTAGGGTTTTCTTTCAGTAAGCATGCTCATAATGTGTCTTCCTTCTGCTTAAGTGATTAACATTTTTAGGAAATAAAATTAGGTTCATTTCTTTGGGTCCGTCAGAATGAGCTGAAATTGTGTTTAAGACATTCCGAAATTTTGGAGGAGGAAGATGGGCATCTACAGCCACACTCTGCTCCTAATTCCACATAAAATCGCCTAAGAAAACTGCCCTAAACCTGCCCACTGTGCCCCCCACCCCAAACATTTTATGCACACACAGAGGCATACATGGGTAAGTGTGTGGGCTGGGTGTGCATTGGGCAGTTCTGCGTCTTCTGTGCTTCTTTCTTCACTAGTCACTCTTTGAAAAGAAGGAGGACAGGGGAGGATGGGAGGGAGAAAGAGACAAAAAAGAAACGGTCAAAGAATTCTCAGATGCAAAAATATGAACCTGCATATTTTTCCTCTGCTGTTTTCATTTTACTGAAATGAAAGGAATCTCAGTGTTGGCTCTGCAAAGGAGACAAGAAGACAAGTGAATGGCCAGGGGTGCATGGCCAGAATGCTGCGTTTGAATGCCATTTGGAAAATTCATTGCTGTGGTAGAAAACACGACATATTCCTGCTTTTTTTGGCCGTTGCTAAGGTTTATCATTTTATGTCTTTATTACTTCCATTATTTTTAGCATCACACATAGGTTTACCTATATGCTAAACCACTCAAGTTCTGGGAGAAGATAAATATCATATATTCACCCCTTTGGACAGATAAGGGGTATGGTACATGTCTTCAAAGATACACTTTGAGGAGCAAAATTATATCATCCATCCTTCATCTTATGCCACCTTAACTGCAATGTAAATTATTCTATTTCCCAATGTTTCCTCTTTTGCCCAGACCACTCGTGGGTCCCCAAAGATACAGTCCTTCTTCATTGACATGGGCTGAATGATGCTTATCACAGAATCACACAGAATCGCTCAGTTGG
>NW_010169933.1:0-479 GCF_000695765.1 Mesitornis unicolor
CCATTTACCTGGCTGCTGTCCTGGGAAACAGTCTCATCATCACTGCCATAGCCTGCGACTCCTGGTCCATAGCTCCTCTCCTGGTCCATTCCACAGCAGATCTCAGAGCAGGGTTTGTTGTAAAGTCCTATGTGGAACACAGCTTGGACTGGGAAAGTGTCAGATACCAGGGAAGGCTTGAAAGTGTATTGGGTTTTACTCTGTTAGGGGTTTTTGGTTTTGGTTTTAGTAGTGGGGGAGGGCTATGGAGACAGCCCTGTGAGAAGATACCTGAGAAGCTCCCCCAGCTCCAATATCAAACCCACCTCTGATCAGGGCCAAGCCACTCAAGCACCCCTGCAAATTCATGTATTTAAGGGAGGTGCAGGGCATGCCTCGCTCTCTCTCTGACACCAGTCTTGACCAGCATGGCCCCAGGTGCAGGAGGCGTGGCCCCGGCCTTGCCCAGCTGGGCTTGGCCGGCCCCGCCCACAGCTTAA
>NW_010169934.1:0-17500 GCF_000695765.1 Mesitornis unicolor
TCCCTAACGTTCTGTGATTCTGTGAATCAGCTCCCCATAGGACCTATGGTTCTCCAGGTATATTGGGATGACTACAGCAGCCACAGGCAGTCTGACCACATCCCAAGCAGGGTAAGATAGCATTATGACTGCTCTTTAAAACTGCAAATTAAATAAGAAATAGAGAAGTAATACTGACTTCACATACAATGTCCCTTTCATGAACTGCGTCTCTTATTTTATAACCCAGTACACAGCTTGTCCCTGTAAATATCTCAGTGATCTAGTATGAAAAAAGTATGCATCAGAGATGTGAGGATTTTTGTCTTCCTTGTAGCTCACGAAGAAAGTATGATTTACGAGAGCAGCATTGTTATACATTTAAAGCAGGCAGCCCTTGTAGTCAGCAACTTGTGATGGTAAAATACGAGTGCTGCCTCCTCATTCTCTATGATACCAGCGTGCAGGCAGCAGCCCCAGCCTGTGCAGCGATGACAGCAAGCATGAGAGAAGGGAGGGAAGCAGTGCAGGATTGCTGTGTCTTTCCTTGGACCTTTCATATTCTCTCGCTCAGTCCCTGGAGTATTGGAAGCTTGAAATTTTAGGAGGGAGATGTTGGGATTGTTACTGCTGCAAGGGTAGCTGTGTGTGCTGGGTATTAATACACTTGTAATCATAGATACCTCAGGTTTTGTTGCTACTGTAAGTGCTCTTTCAAGAAGTTATTGATGTTTACGGGCATGGCCTTGCATGCAGAGTTTCAGGTCATTGGTGGTCTTCTGTATTAAGTAGAAGAGGGTAGATTTAGACTAGATATTACGAAGAAATTATTTCCTGTGAGGGTGGTGAGGCGCTGGCACAGGTTGCTCAGGGAAGTTGTGGATGCCCCCTCCCTGGAAGTGGTCAAGGCCAGGTTGGATAGGGCTTTGAGCAGCCTGGTCTGGTGGGAGGTGTCCCTGCTCATGGCAGGGGGATTGAACTGGATGAGCTTTAAGGTCACTTCCAACCCAAACCATTCTATGATTCTATGATTCTACATAAAGGTTAGCTTCCAGTACAAAAAATTATAACACTTTCTTTCCTGTTTCAGCTCTATGCTAACTGTTGACAATGTGGTGAGAGTCTCTTAAAACAACCTTTCAACTGCTTAAAAATAATCTTTAGTGGTTTTTGGGAGTAGCTCACAAAAAAATATCTGTGAAACCCTTGGAAAAATAAAGTCTTATAACTTCACTGTTGTATTTAGACATCAAGCTAAGAAGGTTTAACTATGCACAGTCTATGCACAGATTGCAACTATGCACAGATTTAAAGTTGGAAATATAATCACTGACTCACTAAAAAGCTCAATTTAACTCCATGAACAGGGGAAGTGGGATGCATCATTTCTTTCTGGAGCTCCTTTTTGAGCTTCCATGCAGATAAGGCAATTTGCTCTCACACTGGAGTACAGGTGAAAATTTGTTCTTGCCTGTAGCAGCTGGATGTGAGCTCTGTCTTATGAGGCCTATATTAAAAGCACTCACACCAGTCCTAGTCTTGGAGGGAGGTTTCAAAGAGGGTTGGGCAGGCAAACTGTAAAAAAACTAATAGAGAGAGCAGAATGCACACTTAGAAACTTCTATTTAACACTTTCAGAGTACTGGATATCTGTAAAGGTCAGCCTGTAAAGGAGGAACCTTTCCTTTGGAAAGAAGATCTGATCTGTTGAGGCAAAGATACTGAGAACGGTACTGTGGCGCACCTGGTGGAAGCTTGGTGCAGGACAGGAGGCCAATGAAGGTCTGTCCCCTCCACTGAGGATATTGGTGTATGGAGAAGCTGTGTCACTCTTACCTAGCAACAGTCTGGTGGACTGATGCCAACACTGGCACTTAAAACACTGTTTCTTCAAAGACTCCCACTTCTTAGCTTGTGTTCTGGACCATTTTTATTTAGGGCTATTGAGAAAGATGAAGAAAATGCATTAAATACTTGCTGAGTTGTAGAGGAAGATACCATTGCTAAACCACGTTTTCCTCTTTTTTATTTCTCCCACTTGTTTTTGTCCTGTCTATTTTGTCCACAAGTATCTTTGGAACAAGTCTCATCTGCTAATCTGTGTTGACATTTCCTTGTAAAAAGGAACTTTTTTCTTTTCCACTGGTTCTTAGACCTTTTTTTTACTACACACAGCTAGGATTTAAAAAGAGAAAGCCACATTCACACAGCTTTTGGTCTAGTTAGCATCACACATCAAAGCAAATTCAATATTCTTCCTTCAATTTTTTAGTCTGTTTCAGGACAGACAGTGCAATGTGAGCAGGCATCAGTGTGACACTGTGGAAACTTAAAGATGAGAGGCTGTAAAGATAAACTCTACTTTGGCAGAGAAAGTCTGAGGAAGTCTTTATTCCCTCAGTTATTCCAGGAAAAATGGGATTCATCCCACCTGACTCTCAACACTTATGTTGTAGACACACATCTCTGACTACGTAGGCACCCTTTGGAGTTAAAGGAAGGAAATAGGCATTTCAACAGCACAGCTCATTGCCCTTGATTTTGACATCTACCGTAGGAACTGCAGTTTAGAAATTTTTTTCCTTCTTACAAAGTGGGCTTAGACATCTAGTTCAAATCTAGATGATGAAACTGGGAATATCTGAAGTTGATCAGAGAAGTGTCACTTCAGCAATGTGTGTACCAGTCCCTGTATATTTTGGGAAAACATATGTGGGTTGCAAGAGGGAAGGCTTTGGAAGAGAAGCTATTGTATCAACCTATATGTCTGCTGTGCGGTTGCTACAGATGAGACTGTGCAATAAGCAATACAGTTAATAAAGAGAAGGTTTATTCCTACTGACATGGAATCCATATGGTACATGAATATGATGCCAGGGAGATCCAAAGGACATAAGGAAATGTGATTAACTGCTAAACACAATAACCTGGAAGAGGAGTAAAAGAGCTGCACAATCCACACTATAGAATTATCTTGGCATTATTGTAATGTCACCTCTGATATTTCACAGAGCTTGATGACATCCGTGATCTCTTGTATTCTCGCTCTCTCCATGGCATGTTATAGCTGTTGGTCTTCTGCTATTATATCTATAATATACTGCAAGGTGGTGAAAAACTCTTTTGGGCTGAGTGAAGTGGATGTTCTGTTGAACCTTCTGGGTGAGTTGTCAATTGCAGAGGTGGGTGCCTGCTCTTGGAAAAGGCTGAACTGAATGTTACCGATTATTTCTTCAATGTTCCTAGCTCTTGGAAGAGAGGACAGGTACCAATCAAATATTGCCCTCATGGTCCAGCATAAGCATTATGACAGGCAGTGCTCACACCAGGAAAAAATCCTCAGCCTATCAACAGCAGGAAATGGATAAATAACTATAGAATGTCTGAATGTGTCATCTCCTAGTAAGGTAAAAATATAGCAATGCTTGCAGGGCATGGAGCTGCCCAGTGGAGAGAAGGCTGTCTACCACACAGACTGTTGACAGTTTTGGAGACTCCATTACCATGAATGGCAAAAGAAAGAAACCAGCCATTTGGAGCTATGCTATTAGACTGATGACCAAATAGATCCCAGCCGGATTGTATAACAACTGCAAGATATTTCCAGCAATATTGATAAGTCATGATATTAGGGAGAAATGCAGCCAAGTGTTGCCAACATATTGCCTAAGTAATTTTGACACTAGTGGGAAATGCACATTGCCGAAGAGAAACCAACAAACATGAGCCATTATCACTTGACATTTTTGCACAGTATGCTGGGGGAAAGGGGGAAGGAGATCACCTACTGCTGGGTCACTGCTAGAGCAGTGCACAGGTTTAATCACAGCACAACACCAAAATGCACTCAAGAGAGGACACATGGCCCAAGCCAGTGTTCTAGCATCTGATAAGGATATATTTCTCATCCATGGGCAGCTTGAGGGCAACATGAATTTAGATCTCCAAGTGGAGCCCTTTGAAAATGTGAAAAAACAAGATCCCATTGACTGTGGTTGAGCTTCTGCAGAAGGAAGCAGCAACACCACGAGGACACTTCTACACAGCCACTAAGATGAGCAGAGCACAGATCAGCAGCCCTGGGACAATACAGACACTTTGCAACAAACTGAAAGAAATTATTGGAAAGAAGTCCTTCTTCATTACCATCTGCAGACAATAATGTCTGAGCTATCAAAGGTGGAAGTGTTATCACTGGTGGAGTCAGAAGCCTGCTCTGGCACACTCCTGAGGGAAGGAGAGTGGGGTTAGCCATTCATCTACCTGACCACTTTTTGTCCACGTTTTGGCAGGGTGTTACAAGGTAAGATCTCTCCAGACAGGTAAACGGACCTTGAGCACTTCCAATAGGACCCTCATGTAAGAAGCTGCAAGAGAAAAGAGTTTGAAGGAGGCTCCAGGAAATCAATGTGTGTCTATGTGGCTGTAATGTTAACAGAAATTGCTCCATCTCTCTTAATAAAAAATCAGCTTTGTTTTACAAGTGTGAACATTTTATGTGGTATTAACCAGCCAGCAATACATGGGTCAGATAACCTAATACAGTTAAGTGAGTGAAAACATTTTGTGAATTCCAATACACAAGTTTCCAAACTGTGACATGTGGTAGAGATAACAGGTTACACTTTATTGGCTCTCCTCCCTTTTTTCAGCTTCTGAATTTCATTACAAGATGGCTAAAATACTTTAATTACTTCCCTAATATTCCTGTAATTGCTCTTGCTTTGCCACGGGGAGGATATATGATAGGAAGTGGAAGAGGATGTGATCTTTTTAGATGGGAAAATGGGAAGGGAGGTGTTCATAGTCAGTCTTTCTATTAAGATGATAAAGGAGTTTAAGGACCCCTGCTGCTTTAGCACGTCTCTGTGTTTTCATTACCGGAGATAGAGAATGAACTGATGAGCTCACGGATAGATTGCACTGTTGCTGAGTAGGTCCCTTACTTTGACCAGTGTTACATCTTTCTAATACTGCTGATTTCAGCAGAACTGCCCCTGATTTCCACAAGGATAAAGGAAAGGGGACTTTGTCACCCTGCTTTTATGGAAATTGATGCCCAGTGACACCTTCCAGCGCTGATTTCATTTTTCTTTTGGAAGGCAGTGACATAAAGCCATTGTAACACAGAAGGTGACAACCTTCCTGTGGCATCAGCCATCAACATCAAATGCTTCTGTCTATCCTCACCAGTCTGTACCTCCACACTCACTCTAGGAGGAATTACCTTACTCCTGGCTAGGTGTAGGGCTGGATCATCCAGGCAGATAGCAAAGAGCTTGATGTGTGCTGCTCAGCACCAAGGCAGCAGCTCACACCAATGCCTCCTGACCATCACAGCCCCAAAAAGCAGAGCAGTCTTCTCACTCGGTGTATGGTGCTGCTGGTGGGTTGCAGAAGCTGCAGTCCTGGGGTGTGTCTTTTTGAAATTCATCCCTGGCCTTGTGTCTTGGAGTAGAGCTTGGGTGGACCAGTTCACAGAAGTCTGGAGGCTCCCAGACTGATAATTATTATAATTAAAAGGTGCTTTAGCTGGAAGGTTAGGCCAATAAACCTTTATGAAACATTAACAGGAGAAAAAAATAATGCTGTTTGGGTTCTGCTTATTGAATATGCATAAAAGTAAATTTTAAACACCTCCCCCCATTTTTCAGTATATTTATTTCTGATACTGATGTTGATTTCTGATGGAGATGAAAATATAGGTGATTACAGCTTTTTTTCATCTGTAAAAATTGTGATGCAGTTTTGCAGGTGTGCTTAGTCTGCTGCTCTCACTCCTTTCACCAGCCTACTACATGTTTGTGCGTGGTGAGCTCCCTGGAACAGGAACTCTCTCTGTATTTATGACTGTGCTTTACTTATTTAAAAAAGGAGCCATTAAGTAGCACAGCTGTGATACAATAACAAATAATAAGGGCAGGCTTTTGAGGCCTTGGACATCTAGGGCTTTCCTCTCAATCTGTGTTCAGCTCATGATGTTAAACTGTCTGAGACATCACCCATTGCCATGACTCTAAGACAAAGCCTTGTTACTCATAAATTAATTAATAAATAACAGCTATTTGAGTTGTTATATGAAACTACCAAACTGCTTTAGAAATGTAGGCATATTTCAGAACCGGGGCAATTTTGAAAATCCTGCGTTATCAGAGGCTTTTTTTTGTTTTAGTTCATTTATACATCTTTCAGTACTAATCTTTATAAATACTATATAGCCTTCTGGGCACATTACTCTTACTATGTGTGTACAGACACCAGCATAGTAGTGGGCCCTGTCCTTGTTGAGAAACACTGGGCACAACTTAGCAAATAATAAACCTATGGGAAATCATAGTACCAGTAAGTGGATGCCCACAGTCAGATAACCCAGTTTGATTTGTGACCCTCAGCTGCAGCCCAGACACTGGCTTTTATGCTGTGGCTTCATTAGGATCAGAGAAGTCCACTTAGGGAATGAGACAGTGCACAAAGGCGAGACATCCCTTTCTGGTGGATGAGTGTCAAGGCCTGGGAAGGAGAGCAGCAGTCTTGAAGAAGTCCTCAGGCTGCTGCTTGATTCTCACAGCTGAAAACAGGAGACCTTTTGAAGCTTTTCACTGCCACTCATTTTAGTATCTTGGTATGTTTTGATTCACTTCCAAATCAAACAGCATACCAATACTCTAGAAATTAATAATTGTGAGAGTGAGGGATGTTTCTTGGCAAAATACTGTGCATACCTACTGCATGGCATAAATAATACATTGTGATAATTAATAATGATAAATAATAAATAATGCAGTCAGTTGCAGCACTGGGGACTGTGAATAGACCTACATGTATAAAAGTTGAAATTCTAACATAAAAGGATAATGTTTCAAGCACTATGACACTTTGTATTGTTGCACAATTCAGATAATTTTAGCATTTAGTAGAGATATTTGGTCGCCCACCATTTTTTTTAAAGTGTCTAACACCCAATGACATCAATGACAGTTACGTGCCTGCATACATTTGAGCATCAGGTTTACACATCTGCAGATCAATTCTAGGGACCTAAACTGCTCCCACGAAGCAGGAGTGTGCAGAGAGTTACACCAATAATTGTGTGTACCCTTGGAACTAGGGGCACAGAAACTGGGCTGATGTTGCTGAAAAAGCAGCCACAGAGCATTTGAAAATTTGCCATTACATGAACATATTTAATATTTACCATCCTATACTATTCATAGTCCTGTATTGCTTCTCCTCTTTACTGAACTGATTTATCGGGCCTGCACATTAGCCCCCACTCTAATAGGAAGTGAGAGTGATTGACAGTTCATTGAACCAGATACTTCTTAAGGGAAAAATTGAAGAAGTTAATTATAATATCCCTTACTGCTTTAGTATTTTAGCGAGCCACAGTGTAAATATAATGTAAGCCTAGAATGGGAACCAATATTTTCCTGACACCTCCCCAAGCAGGCACTCTAGATTTTATGATGCTGAAGAGTCAGAGAATTCAAATCCTATTCCTCTGTATAGCAAAACAGGGACTTTCAAACAGAAAAATAAATTTGTTGGCTCTAACAATATATATTTTTGGTTAACTTAGCAGTTTCAGAAGTCCCTGCTTTCCCATGAATTCAAATGGGAGCTGAATTCTCTGAGTTCTGCTCTGCTGCAGACTGTCATGCTGGCAATCTGTAAGTCATTTATTTATTATTTTTCACTGTAAGTGCAGCACCTTTTCAGTGATTTGATTTTTTGGTCAATTAGATATAGTGGTTAGAATGGCTGTTGTATTCCACTGCTATTTCATTTAAAGATACATTGCTTGGGCCTCACTTCAGCCAAGTACTTAGGCAAGTACCCAAGTTAAAGTGCAGAACCATCAACATTGACTCATCTGTTTTAAATTAGGCACTCTAGCAGAACCAGGACCTTAATTAGGCAAGTACAGTTTTAAGGAGTCCTTTGCCTTTTGTCATGAAGCATAACCCACTGCCATCAATAGAAATTTGTCTTCAGTGCAGACTTTGTCCCTGTATTTCCAAGGCGCAGTTCTCCCCAGTGGTGCTATTTTATCATGTGTTTTTATCACTGTCTCCCTAATGTCTTTCACTGCACAAGAAGAAGGGAAATGAAAGAAAAATGCAGAGATGGGAAGGTGGCAATTTAGGGACTGTGTGTCTGTGTGACAAGCATCCTAAGGGAGAACAAAGAAAAACATTTAGGAAGTTCTGTACAACCACTGCTTAACTACAAAACCACCCCACCGCAGGTAAGAAATGAGAAATTTTGAGGGCTACTGTGCACTGACTCTTCACAGTGGATCAACACTCAAAGTTATTTAGCACAGGCGGTTCTGCAATTGTGACACATTGACAAAATTCCATGGCCACTGGCCCTCAAGCACCTCCCACCCACCTGTGCAATGGTCTGGTATTACTATGCTGGATCTGTAATGAAAACTGTATAATCAGCTGGGCTGTGTCAAGTCCTGCATTTTTCTTGTCCTATGCATGCTTGTCTCCTTGCCTGGGCATTGATCTGTGCATTTGTAGCTTATATAGGGCTGGCCAGAAAAAAATTGGGGGGGTGGGGGGGAGGTTAATAGATGGACATATATCTCTTGAAATGTGACTAGCTTCATTTTAAACCACAAATTCATTATGTAACTTGACAGCTGACAGTTCAAGCTTGTTTTAGAAAAGAAAAGTGCGTTATTACATTAACAATTACTTATTTGGCATCAATTTGAAAATGGAAAATCAAAAGGAACATTTTTGTCATATTTTGCTGTATTACGTTTGAAAAGGAAAAAATGCTGTGGTAGCTCATAAAAATTTATGTGGTGTGGATGGTGAAGATGTCTTAAAACTACAGCAATGTCAGAATTGGTTTGCTAAATTTTGGTCTGGAGATTTTGATGTTAAAGATGCACCACACTCAGGAAGGCCAATCAAAGATTATAATGACAAAATAAAGGCATTGATTGAATCAAATCATCATTTAAAGACATGAGAGATTGCTGATAATCTTAACATATCGAAATCAAGTGTTGAAAATCTTTTAACAACTTGGATATGTTAGGAAGCTTGACATTTGGGTACCACATGAGCTCAAAGAAATTCATTTCACTAAGCAGGTTGACTTCTGCGATTCTCTCTTGAAATGTGAAGAAAAAACAGAAAACAATCAATTTTTGAAACATATGATAACAGCAGATGAAAAATGGATCATCTACAACATTGATGAATGAAAAATATCATGGAGCAAACATCATGAACCAGCTTAAAGCACTTCGAAAGCAGATATTCACCAAAGGAAGGTTATGTTATCAGTCTAGTGGGATTTCAAAGGTATTGTGAATTTTGGATTGCAAGGAACCAAACCATTAATTTGGACATGTACTGTCATTGACTGGATAAATTAAATGATGCCATCAAACAGAAGCATCCAAGATTGGTGAATCACAAAGGTGTTGTGTTTCTTTGTGATAACGATAGATCACATACAGGTTGGGTCATTAGTGTTGCAGCTTGGATGGGATGTGTTACCATATCTACCATATTCACCAGACCTGGCACCATCAGACCACCATTTGTTTAGTTCTTTACAAAACGCCTTGAATGGTAAGACCTTCTCTGCTGATGAGGATAACAAAACATTCTTGGAACTGTTTTTTGCCAAAAAAGATAAGAACTTTTATGAGTCTGGACTCATGAAGTTGCCTGAAAGATGGCAAAAAATAATTGTACAAAATGGACACTCTATCGTTTAGTAAAGTTTTTGTTTCACATGAAAAATACGCCTTTCAGTTACTCAGAAGAAAACACAATGACTTTTTGACCAACCCACTAAATACGTTTTGAAGGGAGTCAAAGTTATTGGTCAGTGTGTGCTTGTGTGCGTGTGTGTGTGTGTATTTAGTATCTCTACAGAGCTAGTTCCTTTTTCTGCATTTGTATAGTGTGAACTCCTTTTTTTCCATCTCAGCTCCAGGTTTGGCTTTCAGGGTAGGAGGCAGTGGATGTGTGCTGTGCAGGAGAGAGACACAAGGCACTGACACTCCAGGCAGATTTCCATACCGGCTGAAAGCTCAGGCTGTTTGCAGGGAAGGGAAGCTCAAATTTCTGTTTCTTTCATGTGGCAGTTGACACAGCATCCCTTGGTCTTTGACCCAAGGCTCCTGATATCCTTTTACAGAGACATGGTATGGGGGAGGTGGAGAGGGAGAGGAGGGAATAGAGAGAGAGATATGAAAGGAGGGAGGGAGAAAGAAGAAAGGATGGAAAGAAAAGAAAGAAGGAACCAAGGAAAGAAAGAAAAGAAAGAAGGAACCAAGGAAAGAAAAGAAAGAATGGAAGAACAAAAGGAAAAGAGGGAAGGAGGAAAGAGAAGAGAAGAGAAGAGAAGAGAAGAGAAGAGAAGAGAAGAGAAGAGAAGAGAAGAGAAGAGAAGAGAAGAAGGAATCAAAGATGTGAGATTTTTAAGAGGAAGAAATAATTTTCTGATACCAACCGACACCTTCAAAGCCTACAAGTGACAAGTTACTTCACATCCAACACAAAAGCAGTAAACTTCAAACTAAATGCATGTTGGGAACATTTGTCTGAGTTTTATTTAATTATGTTAATCAATTGGACATGCTGAGAGAAAATGGTGGTTGGCACCAGTGTCACCAAGGGGACTTTCCCAGGGGTTAAGGTTTCCTGCTCCTTTTCCAGCCTTGAGGAGGTCAGTGACTGCCCCATGGACAGAGGAGCAGCCAGTTGACATTGCACAACCTCTAATGCAGGGCTGGCTTGTCAGATGGTATAAGCCCACCTCAACCCAAACAGGATTTCCTGGAGAGAATTGGGCAGAGCCACCTGAGGAAGCTTAGCAGGCAGCAGCTTGGCTTTGACGGTAGCAGCACAGCACACAGACAGCTCTCTGCTTGGCTGGACGCTGCCTGTCCCTGCTGTCGAGTGAACAGGTCTCCCAAATCCAGTTCTCAGTGGTCCTGGGTCTGCTCTTATTCCATGCAGCACCACCCTGGGTGTCCCTGCAAGCCCCACACAGTCAATCTGTCACCTGATTCATTGCTACATGAATACTCAAGAGCTGACTGTAATAAAATACCATCTTTATAAAACAGGTTTTTGTTGCTTTTCCCTTTTCTTTATAGTATGGGAGTGACATACTTGTTCCATTTCTTTCAGCTGTAAGAGTCTTAGCCTACTGCACTCAAGTTTCTAATTCTTTCCCCTATACACTACCTATGAATCATAGGGTTTTTCACCTCTTGTTCCACTTACGCACAACATGGAGCTGGGATACTTCTTCATGTGCACCATTTTGCGCATCTTTAAGAAGTGCTGCCTATACTACCGAGCCAACACACATGGCTCACACAGATGTTAGAGCTCTTAAGATCCAAAGGGAATCTGTCTGAGAAAATTCAAGATCTGGATATGGGAAGAGGCAGTCTCTCTTTCCTTCACTTCTAAGGAGAATAGCAGCAAGTACAGCAGCATAAAATTAAAGACAAAGCCAACAAACAGGAAAAAATGAAAGTGTCTAGCATTTGACAGATAGACAGGACTGACAAATAGACAGGACAGACATGGTTATGCTAAAGAAAGTGTTTAGATAAATAATATTTATTCTAACACTTCATCATCACCATATCAGCTAGACACTTTGTTGGTGGGGAGAAGAGAAAAATAAAATTTATCTTGCCATTTTTGCTTTACTAGGGAATATGTAACAGTTGGCAGTGTAATACACTTTTTATTTTCATGAGTTATGGATGTGCATGGCCATCCCTAAAAAACTGAAATAAAAACTGTATTACACCACCAAGTCTCATATATTATATTTATACCATACCAGAGGAGGTGTCTGCAGAGCAACTATAGATATAAACTTTTATTATATCTATAGTTTCTCATGTTATTAGTATAGTTGTGAAAATAATAGGATTTACTGAAGGTTGTTATTCCCCCTAGCATCACTGATGTGATATAAACAATATATTGACCTTTTGGATATTTTTGTGCCGTTGCAAAGAATTTGAAAATGTGGTCATCTGACATGAATCGCCTGAGCTCTTGTTCCTGGACTAAGGCAAGGGGCCAATAGTACCTTTGTAAGGCAAAATTCAGACTAGCCTCATAACGTACACCCCTGTACCACCTACAGTGCTTCCCTCTTCTCAGTGTGTGGGGAGCACTAACCAAACACCAGCCTACTAAACAAATGCAGAGAGGGCATGAAGGCCCCAGGCTGCAGCAGACTGCAGCCTGGTGTAGTGCTCCATCACTGTGCTTAGGTTCCTGCAGGAGAATGGCACAGAAACTTGCCCCTGAAATGGGCGAAGATAGAGATCTTGTTAAGCAAGACCTTCGCAAGAGCTTCTGAGGTTTTCCAGGTGGCATTCACGCTTCTTGAGTGATTTCTCAGCTTCCTTCCGAGGCAAAACCCTTGCCCTGTGGAGATGCATTGGCTGTAGCCTTTTCCTTAGCCCTGCAGAAAACAGCAGAAGAGCAGGCAGGAGTGAGCACCCACTCCATCCTGCCAGGAAGGACCTGTGGTCCTCAACATTGCAAATCCACACCAAAAGATCCACACAAGACGAGCCTCTGAATCAGCCCTGTTGAAAGTATGGAGGAAGAAAGCTGCCACAGACGTTCATTGTAACGGGAGTGTGCTCCACCGTCCTGCACACGTTGTGGAAGTACAGCCCCTCTCCAATACAAGAGAAATAAGCCCATTGCCAAGTTGCATTTGCTTCCCGTAGGTGCACAAAGGTACCCGCTCAAGTTTTCTGAGCTCGGAGGCACAGGAGAAGCCGGAAGCACCTGTTTACTGATGGGAAATGCCATTAGAAATGGGTCTGGGAGATCAGTGTATTTATAGCCTCACTCAGCACCATATGGTGCATGGTAGCAGAAATCTTCAACTGAGATAGATGAACAAATGCAAATTTCAGCTTAGGTTTGATCTTTTTTTTAATTTATTTTTTTTTCCAATAATTTTCTTTGATTTGCTCTCCTTATTTCTAAGTGCTCAGAATGACTTTGTTGTGTGTTACCCCTTGATTTCTGGAGAAGGCTGTAGGGGCACACAGCTTTAATTTTTTAAATAAGTCTGTATCCACTGGCAAAAGGGGACAGAGAAGCATGGAAGAAAGGATGTGCCTGCAGGTGACAGGCTGAGAAGTTGAAGTCAAAAGGACACACAGCTCAGGCCCTTAGGACTGGAAAAGCAGCCCTTAGAAATCAGAGGTCAGTCAGGTCAGAGGCAAAACTGATTTCTTTTTAATTGAGCTTAACTGTTTATATTAATACATGAAATTGTGCTCAGTGATTCAACTGTGATTCTGTGATTCTGTGATTCTGTGATTCTGTGAACTCACCATTTTCATGGATCTTTAAAGGAAAATTTTGTCAACTGTTTTGGGGTTTTTTTTTGCAAGGTTATCTCTAGGCCTGTCTGTAAACGACATCTGGTTTATAAAGGGCTGATGTAGTCCTTCGAAAATGCAGCAGTTGCCTTGCTATTAATGCACATCCAGCACAAACTTGAAGAATCTCAATTTCCCACCCTATTGCCATTCTCCTGTTCATCAGTTTAAAACCTGTGTAGTTCAGCCCCAGCTCTTTTCTGAAGCCCCTACAATTCCATTTCTCTCAGAAGTAACCATGGGGCATTACCTTGTATGTCAGGATTGCACCAGCCCTGGCTGGCACAGCCCTGTGCCACCACAATGCAAGTATTCAATAGCTCCTGCTGACACGAAATCCTCTGAACCAGCAGTCCTAGCAGTCTTACATCAATCTTTCCCACCTTTTGCTGCACCTCAGCTTAAGAGACACCAGATGGAGAATGAATGTCTACCCTCTGGTGGGTCTGTACCTCTGGGTCAGGACAGAAGCGTTTGAGGATGTCTTCATGGCAATGCTTGTAATGGTCAAGGGTTTCCGCAGTGAGCGAACAGCATCCAAAACCAGGGGTGCTCAGTCTGCCATCACACAGCACACCTCTCACAAGCCACATGGCAAAATGCAGAGCCTATGCTCTTGTTAATGTGTTAAGGTAGCTGATGGCTCACCAAGAGGTCTATGTAACGATTGTAGTTTTCCTGATTTATTAAGTGCCAATGGTGTTTTAATACTGTTTGTGTTTCAGAAATAAAGATAGTCACTGCCCTGAAGGCTTACAGTCTGAAAGACAGATTCATACAATACACAGCTCCCTATGGATACTCAGAAGAAATATTTTTTTTTATTAAGGAGCTATTCTGATTTAATTTGCTTCTTTAATGTGATATTAGAGCAGTGCGGGGTTGAGTGTCAGCCAACTGAAAGCACTCCTCTGCTGGGCTGCAAAGACTGCAAGAGGAGTATCGGCATGCAGAGAGCGGGGATGTGCAGTCCCAGTCTGCCTCAATCAGAGTTTCAGGACATGGTTCCCTGGTGCTTTACTCCTTGATCAGCAACCTGCTGCTTACTGGAGACTCTCCCTCATCAGCCCGAGCCAGGAAAGTTAGCAACAGGGAATGCATTAAACTAAATCTTGTTGTTAAATGACATGATGGCAAGGTGATGGGAGTTTCTGGTTGTTTCACAGTGGGGTCAATGAAGCAGGCAATGTATGCGGTATAGGGAGGCAGAAGGGCTTAAGATGTTATGGACCGCTCGAGGACAGTGAATTTGGCACCCACCTAGAGTTTCTGTTTTGCTCTGTGGCTGGGATCCCTGAGACGGATGGAGTTGATGGAAATGGACTGATATTCACCCAGCCCTTCTGGCTTGGAGAGTGATCATGTTCTGCCAGAGGGCAGTAATCCATGAGACAAAATGGGTGGCACCTCCAAGAGGTCCTGCATCCAGACAGCAGTGCCTATCTGTGCATCCGGACGCATGCACAGATGTGTGAGCTTTTGTCAGCCTCTACAGGAAACAAAACAGCCTGGAGAGTCAGGATTTTGAGGGTCTGGCAGCAACTTCTGTTTCAGCAGCTCTGGTAAAAGTTGAATTTGGGTGGACATCCCTCCCCAGCGTTTCGCGGGGCTGACAAAGGGCTTCAGTGGATCATGTGTGGCTGCCACTCATTCCCCATGATTCACCCAGGGCTTCCCATTCCCACATGGAACAAGCTATAGGGGGAGAGATGTTAGTTCTAATTCTTTCACTTAAAGCAGTGCCAAAATCAATTTTGAAAAATTATTTCAAAGTTGCTTTCAACTAAATCCGGGTGTTTCTTTACTGCTAGAATATCACCCCATACACTGGAATCGTTATTACATCACACTAATCTAATTTAAATGCATTTTTACTGTACTTGGTTTAATGAATGTGGAATGTGTCACTATGAAATTGCACCATTAATTTGATAAATAGGACTTGAAGGTATAATTTTTTCCAGCATTGCAGACTAATGAAGCTAAAATACATATATAATAAGAAGTGTAAATAATAAATTATTCTTAGAAGCAAAAAAATTAATTAGATCTTACCACAAATTGCATCTCAATGTCAAAGTTTTTTACATTACTGACTTTCAAACTAGTTGGAACATGACTGTGATCCTTGGAAAGTTTCTTAGGTAATTACTGTGTGTACACATATTTGGGAATATACCTTAAGAAAGTACTTTAGTTTGTACCAGTCCTTCACATGCTGCTTTCTCATATTCCCTGCCGTTACACCTGAATTTTAATAGCATTTAGAGGAATTCCTGTTATTATTTGTTCTAAATTTCAGTATTTTACTTATTCTGTAAGACTTGAGGAAACTTTTCTTATTTTTTCAAATTTCCGACACTGATGAGAGAGCAAAATTAGGACATACTGCATGCAAATTCTCTGCAGAAGCGATCGTGCCCCCACAGCTAGATCGCTGCTTCTGCTGTTGAAATCAATGGGAGTTTTTGCCACCGACTTCAATAGGAGAAGAGACTACTGTACAAAGCACACTACTTTTCACCAGTAATGGAAATGTCACAGCGGTGTCATTCAGGAAGGAAACCAAGTGGAGGGAAATTAAAGAGGAAACTCCAGTCTTGTGCAGTTTAGTTGCTGATAGCTCATCTTGCTCAGCCTACTGCACCTTCAGCCGGTAACACAGCACTGCCTGGTTTAGCATTCCCTGCCTCTTTGTCATTTCTTATTGAGCCCACAAAGAAAGGTTTTTATCTCACTCCTCTGGAAAAGAAAGCACCTAGAGATTGAAGAGATCAGCTGGCATTTCACCTGTAGTTTTCTTCATTCCCAGCTGGAGAGCTTTGAATGTTCCACACAGACAACTATTCTCTGAGCATTGTATAGCTAGATGAAGGACCATTGGCCAAAATGTCATCTTTAACCTTATTTTCTATTCCTAGTCTATAGTTTACCAACCAACATTTTTACTTCCTGATGCTTGATCTGCAGCCAAAATTCTGACTTGTTATCAGTTTTGTTACCAGAAAATGCATTAAGCCTTACTAAGGGGTAAACATAATGATCTTCATTAAACCTTTGAAATTAATCTATCTCCTGCTTCTTCAGGTGGATGAAGGCACTGGCAAGCAATGCTGCTGAAGTGTCTTACAGCTATTTTCCCCTTGCAAGCAGAAGGATGGAGAGATGAGTGGCAGCTTTTTAAAGAAGGAAAAAAGTTAGATAAACATGAAAGGGTTTGTGAGATTTCCTTTCTTAATGACAAAGTTTTCCAGCAATAAATCACAATTCAGTCCATGCCATTAGTTTGGGGGGCATTATATCCCCTCATTAAAGTGCATAAACAATTATATTTATTGAAGGTAATGTACTGTATAGTGCATTATAACGACACTCATTAACATATGTAATCATCATTTGAATGGGCTTTACTACAATGTAAACTGATAATGGCATGATTACCCACCGGGTTATTAACTTTTCGGTCGTAAGATAATAAAAGGTGATACAAGAAACAAGAAGCACATGTGCATTGCCCTTCACATGTGATTTATGTGTTTCACTGTGGAGCTATGAACACAGGTACCCATCATTGGGGAGACTGGCTTTTTATTGCACATTGTATTTGACAGAATAATAAATGTAGCTGAATGGTTCTTGGGTGGGCGTCTGGGGAAAAAAAGTCCTGCGAATAAGGCAGCCACTACTCCAGATTGCAAGACCCAGCAAAAGAAATAATTTTGCCTGTCTCTCTGTCTCACTGGCACTCTGTGGCTTACAGATCTTCATATGCTCTGTCAGACTCGCACAGATTACGGAAAAAAAAATCCATCTTCTTTATATGTTCCTCCCTCCTTCTCGCCACACACTCTTCTCTGCCTGGGCTATAATTGCTGGTTATGAGAAAATGAAGGGATGCGCTATGCTAAGGTACCTGAGTGCTAAGGTATTCATGTTATGCTAAGTGTATGCTTGTATCAAACAGATGGTTTCAGGTATTGAAATGCAGTTTAGCTGCAGTATCAGAGAATAGATTTATCAGTTTGCTGGAGCTTCTCTTCTATAAAATGCCTATTTGGAGGCATCAGAGGTAATATAAATACAGCTTATTTGTGTA
Organism: Mesitornis unicolor; assembly: GCF_000695765.1. Lineage (NCBI taxonomy): Eukaryota > Metazoa > Chordata > Aves > Mesitornithiformes > Mesitornithidae > Mesitornis > Mesitornis unicolor. Next base: position 17,496 of record NW_010169934.1, read on the forward strand.
ATTTA